>NC_092181.1:27908369-28070869 GCF_043641665.1 Enoplosus armatus | reverse complement strand
AATAGCTGCTAAGAAGCCATTATTGAGGCCTGCAAACATCCAAAAACGCCTAAAATTTGCCAGGGAGCACAAACACTGGACTGTAGATGACTAGAAGAAGGTACTCTGGACGGACGAGTCCCAAGTCTGAACTCTTCGGTCAGCATCGTCGTGTTTATGTCCGCAGAAAAGCTGGAGAACGTTTTGATGCTAGATGCATTGCAGCCACAGTGAAACACGGTGGAGATTCCATTATGGTATGAGGGTCCATTTGTGGAAACGGCAAATTAGTTAAAATCGACGGTATCATGAACAAGACAACTAGAAACTATTTGGAGCTCAATAACACAAGAGACTGTCGAAAAGTACACAAAAACAATGCCAGCAAGAATGCAAGCTGTTATCAAGGAGGTCATACAAAATATTGAGATTTTTGGTTAATCTATGTGAATAAGGACTATTTAGTTGTTCCAGTTTGTTATTTGACTAATAAATAACAATACAATTTTTAGTTTGAAACAAGTTTTTGACAGATTTCTAAAATATTTGTGTTTTCTCGTTTTTATGACAGGTGGTCTAATAAACTTGTTAAGCACTGTGTATATATAATGCATACTTTTACGTTTGGTACTTTAAGTATATTTTGATGCTAATCCTTTTGTACTTTTACTTGAGTTTGAATGCAGGACTTGTACTTGTAAAGGAATATTTCTACAGTGCAGTATTTTTACTAAGATCTGAATACTTCTTCCACTACTGTTTATACTTTTATATCTGGCCTTTTCTAATTTCCAAAAAGTTTTAGTTTATAAAGATGTTGGAAGTGTCTGTCTCTGTAACATTCGTAACAGCAATACAGGATGCTAACAGTCTGTCTGAATGCTAGCTGCTAGCATCCAGGTCCATGTCCCTCCTCCCTAAAGGAGCAGGAAGTCAACACCATAGTTAATAAAGTCCAGTCCGACAGTGAAGAGCTGAGTGTGAGATGTCCTAAGAAGGCCACCGTACAGAGGATAAACCCTTAGATTAATGCAACATCAGCCTCTCTCTGGTGCCACCTTCAGGACAAACAACAAATCTGCTAATAGAGTTTGTGTGTCTAATGGTTTGTCTTCCTCCTCCTCCTCCTCCTCCGTCACTGTGTGTGTCAGATCGTGTCAGCTGTGGAGTACTGTCACCAGAAGAGGATCGTACACCGAGACCTCAAGGTGCGCACACACACACAGCAGTAGATCAAATATAACTGATAGCCATTAGTCCTGATTGATGTGATTAATATACGCTGTTAACTGACCCTGTTGGCTGAATCAGCCTCTCTGTAACTAGACAGAAGAGAGTTGAGTGTCGGTAACTTTTTAAACGTGTGTTTGTGCTGAAGTGTATTGGTTGTAAAATAAGAGTCTGTCTCAGGCCGAGAACCTCCTGCTGGACGCCGACATGAACATTAAAATAGCCGACTTTGGCTTCAGTAACGAGTTCACTCTGGGCAGCAAGCTGGACACGTTCTGCGGCTCTCCTCCGTACGCTGCTCCTGAACTCTTCCAGGTGAACACTCGGCTCCTCCCACCACACCTGTCGTTTCCTTTTTATGGCTGACTGCTTCTATTAAAACACAGAGATATTCTAGTTGTTTCATACGCATGCTCAGTCGACATATTTAGTATCCGTGGAAAGAGGAAGAAGAGATCAGAGAAGTAAGATGAAAGGATTATAGGCAAGAAGGAAGGTAAATCAGTGACCCTGAGAGGATTTAGTTTTGAACTTTGATTCATTAATTAACATGAAATCTGAGAAGCAAAGAAGGAGACAAAGGCTTTAAAAATGAGACTAATGTAGATCGAATGTTGTGAAAGTAACCCTTAACATACAGAACACTCATTACATTAGACCGACTTCATCTTTTCTATTTTCTGTTTAAAAAGCAACACAAGTAAAGTTTAACAAAGATGAGACAAACCTCTGAGAGGAGGACGGCAGCAGGACGAGCTTTAATATGACGTAAATGTAACTTTATAAAGTGTGCAGCACCTGAGGGCAGTAAAGTGTGACGCTGTGTCATAGAGCAGTGGGCTGCTGGGTAATGTAGTTCTGTCACCCTGCAGGGGAAGAAGTACGAGGGGCCGGAGGTGGACGTCTGGAGTCTGGGAGTGATTCTGTACACGCTGGTCAGCGGCTCGCTGCCTTTCGACGGACAGAACCTCAAGGTGTGGACAAAATAATAGAAATGTCTTTCAGTCATGTAAAATAAAACTACAGCCTCAGAACCACAGACATGATAACAGGGTTGTGGGAAATGCTTCATTTTAACCATAATGTTTTCAAGGTTAAGAATATGTTTGAATTCAAATATACTCCTTGAAATGCTTGATTTTCAACATAATCTGGTGTTTCATCGACACAATCGCTCATCTTTTAATATTTCAAATGAAACGATCCCGTCGTCTTATTGGTTTGTTGTCTCAGCGGAGACAGATTGACTGACATGGGAGCCAAACTGAAAAGGGGGCGAGCATAAGCTCTCAGAATGGTTTAGGTCCCTTGAAAGTGCTTGAAAAATGCTTGAATTTTACTCTTGAAAAGCTGAACGAACCCTGTGATAAGAGTCACAGATACAGGATGGGCTGCACAACAGCTGGGTGTTCCTAATAAACTGGTGGCTCAGTTTAACTAGAAAGATCTGAACTGAAGGTCCTCTAGCTGGTCAGTCGGCAGAGTCAACACAGCAGCCAGAAAGTTAGTTACGGTGGTTTCTGTCAAACTGCTGTTCACAAAGTCAAGAATGATTCAGATTTGGTTTTTCTGCTTCTTTTAAATGTCATCGTGAAAGTTCTCCTCAGTTCGATGTTGACAGTTATTGATACTGTGACAGCGTTCCTGTGGAAGCCCAGTGTTCATGTTAATTTGACCCGTCATGAGGCCTCCCGAGGCTGTCAGGCCTGATCCCCCTGACAGGCGACACCCTGCCGGCCGACGTACCGACGCTTCCTTTTAACTCCCAACATTAAGACTTTCCTCAGCTCCATGTCTGAAGTGTTTGTGGGTCCAACTGTGGGCCTCGTGTCTGTGGGCCTCGTGTCTGTGGACCTCGTGTCTGTGGGCCTCGTGTCCGTGGGCCTCGTGTCTGTGGACCTTGTGTCTGTGGACCTCGTGTCTGTGGGCCTCGTGTCTGTGGACCTCGTGTCCGTGGACCTCGTGTCTGTGGGCCTCGGCCTCGTGTCTGTGGGCCTCGTGTCTGTGGGCCTCGTGTCTGTGGGCCTCGTGTCTGGGGACCTCATATCTAGGGGACTGTAGGTCTGCGAGCCAATGGACCGAGTGGGTCCATTTAACAAGGCTGACCCCCAAATATTCCATTTACTGTCATGTAAAGACAAAAGCAAACGTTTTTACATCTGAGAAGCTGAAGAGAATGTTTAGACTTTTTACACTGAATTATTAAAATAGATGAATTAATCTGTCGATGGACTAACAGATGAATCGACTGATGGTTGCAGCTCTGCTCTACGGGATGCTAATGGTCTTCCTGATAGCTAGCTGCTAGTACCTGACTTCATAGAATTCCCTCCTCCTTGTTGAAGCTGTCCACGTCCCAGACTCTTATTAATGAGCTAATGTTTGTAGCCAACAAGCTAATGCTCATGATCTGGCATTAGTAAGCTAATGTTCGTTAGCTGACATTAGCTAACAAACACTAGTTAGCTCATTAGCTACTGTGTGTGTGTGTGTGTAGGAGCTGAGGGAGCGTGTCCTCAGAGGAAAGTACCGGATCCCCTTCTACATGTCCACTGACTGCGAGAACCTGCTGAAGAAGCTGCTGGTCCTCAACCCGGGGAAACGAGGCAGCCTGCAGGTAACGTTCAGCCTCAGAACCAGCCAATCAGCTCTGACAGCACGTCACCAGCCAATCAGATCAAATGATGCAGCTTCAATAAATCAGTAACTTACCAATCATGGCTCCCAAACAGCTGATTGTTTATGTTTCCTCAGAAATCAATAACTAAGTTTAAGTTCATTCAAGTGAGGCAGTGCTAAGGCTGTGCTGAGAACAGACGTCTCAGAGCTAACGACAACAACAACAACAACAACAAACTAAATACATGCAGAAATAATAATACACAATAATACTTCAAAAATAACTAAACAATTTTATTTAGTCGCTCTTCAACCAGGAGGCAGAATAACACACACACACACACACACACACACCACACACTGACGATGATGATGATGATGTTGACGATGATGAAGATGTTTTTAATATCGGTTTCTATCATCGACTGCCTGTTAATCAGCAGCTGTTCTGAGGTCCTGTCCTCCCATCCAGACAGCAACATGACTTCCTGAAGTGTTTCTCTGTGATTGGCTCAGATGTTCATGAGACCTGTGATGTGATTGGCTGAGAGTGTATTTATTAATCACCACACCCTCTGATCTATACTCACCTTCACCCAGCCCATTAACACTTGAACACACGTGAAGCAGACGCCCACGCGGTCCGTCAGACCCTGAATGTTTGATCAAACAACTGACGTCTGTTTCTCAGCAAATCATGAAGGATCGATGGATGAACGTCGGCTATGAGGACAAGGACCTGAAGTCATACACCGAACCAGAGCAAGACTTCAACGACCTCAAACGCATCGGTGAGACACGCACACACATACTGACAGTCAAACACACCTGCAGTTCACTTCCATTGTAAACTGAAAATCTGTTGGACGTAAACACATAAACGTATAAACACATAAACGTATAAACGTATAAACACATAAACTCGAGATAATGTTGATCTGTGTCCTATAATCCTCTTTGTTTGATGATGTCACTCAGCCGCTGATTCATATACATTTAGTTATCATCTTTTAATCAACTCAACTTAATCAATTACGTCTACATGTTGTCACTGAATTGGACAGAATTCGGGCCAATCACAGCTCAGAAAGCCCCCCCCCAGTCATGATAATGCTTTCCAGCCACGCTGGCTGCTGATGTGACGATGTCGATGTCCAACACTTTGATCCAGACTGAAACAACCATCAGATGGACTGTGATGAGATGTGGTTCAGACCTTCATGGTCCCCTCAGGATGAACTGTAGTAACTCTGGTGATCCTCTGACTCTTCATCAGCGCCACCATCAGGTCAACATGTTCATGTGTCCAACACTTTGGTTTATGACCAAATACCTGCAGAACTGATGACGTTCATCAGCCTCAGCTGGACTCTGTGTTTACTGCTAACTAGCTAATGTTAGCATGCTAACACGCTAAACTAAGATGATGAACGTGGTAAATATTATACCTGCTAACCATCAGTATGTTAGCATGCTGATGTTAGCATTTGGCTAAGCCTCACATGGCTGTAGACTGTACGTCTTGTTTTTGCACCAACCAAAGCTGAGTGTTCTATGTGTGTTCTGACCAATCAGAGCTGATGGGGACGATGGGCTTCCCTCAGGACGAAGTGATGAAGGCGCTGGAGGGTCAGAAATACAACGAGGTGACGGCAATATACCTGCTGCTGGGGAGGAAACCTGCTGAGGTTTGTTACGTCACATACACTGTTGAACATTTAGAGAAACCTTCTTCATCTCCAGATTCATTTTGGATGGACTTCAGGTTCCTCTCTGTGTCCACTACAGAGCGGGGACATTCATTAGCCTAGCTTAGCACAAAGACTGGAAGTGGAAGCCTAACTCCATGGAGGAAAAATCCACCTACCAACACCCATAAAGCTGTCTGATTTCACAAAATGTCCTCATCTACCCAGTCTGTACCCACAATCCTCTGCTGTGACTCTCTCCACCAGTTTGAAGGCAGCGCCTCTTTGTCCAGCAGTAACCTGGTTCAAAGGTTACGACCCAGCAGCGACCTCAACGGCTCCAGTCAGTCCCCCGCCCACTCTCGCAACGTATCGGCCAATCAGAAGCAGCGGCGATTCAGCGACCATGGTGAGTCTTTGTCCAGACATGAGGACTGTGTGCTTATTGTGGTCTACTAACCACAGATCTTCATGAGTCTTTGTATGCTCTCTGTCCTGTGTCTCAGTGGCACCCTCTATCCCCCCGCCTGTCTCCTACACCAAGCGTTGTCATGCCAACAGCATAGAGAGCGACAGGAAGGAAGAGCCGGCCTCACCCATGGGAGCTCCGGACCGCAGGAGGTCAGCCACCGCCTCAGGGGTGAGAGGATTCAGATTCTGGTCTAAACCAGGTCCTGATACAGATAGCTATCAGAGTTGGTGGGCCTTCAGACTGTAAACAGCACTGCATTAAAAACCAGACTGTGTAGACCAGACCACGTCCACACAGGAGGCGTTCAGGTACAGTATTGAGTGTAAGAGCCAACACACAATGGACTTGAACTGTGTTCGATGGCGGATCTCAATAACTAATGTAACTAATGTAATGTCCTGATCTCCGTCCTGCTCCTCAGAGGATGAACTCTTTAGGTTTTAATGACCCCATTTCCTCTAGCGCCCCCCTCAGGACAAACTTTACATGTCAAGGTGCACTAGTGGTAAGACAGTAGTTTGTTCATATTGTGGCTGTAATTAACCCTGCAGCCTCCAGTTAACCTGTCGGTGGTGGATCAGTGGACTGTCTGTGTGTTACAGAGCATAACTCGGAGGAACACGTATGTTAACGAGAGGACGAGTTCTGATCGCCACTCGGCTGCTGTTCCCAACGGCAAGGACAGCAGGTGAGAAGAATTCTGGGAGTTTTCATTGATTACATGCTGTTTTCCTCCAAATCAATAACAATTCTGTCTCTGTTTCAGTCTACCTGAGGTACCTGGAGCCCTCTCCCCATCGCCGGGGGCAACCGTCTCCTCCACACGCCCCCGTCATGTCAAGTCCATGTCGGCGTCAGGACATCCCATGAAGTCCTGCCTGCCTCCCATCGACGACAACGCAGAGTATCAGAGGTCACTACCCGTCAGAAACTAAACAGTGGAAACATTTTTCAGTGAATGTTATATCACTAAGTTAACGTCCTCCCTCCCCCAGCTCCCCCCAGCAGCCCCCGTCATCACCTTCAGCCTTCAGCGTCACCAGCAGCAGCAGCACCACGCCGGACCGGACCCGCTTCCCCCGCGGCTCCTCCAGCCGCTCCACTTTCCACGGCGCTCAGCTTCGAGATCGACGACCCGCCACCTACAACGGCCCGCCGGACTCGCCCAGCCTGTCGCAGCACGCCGCCGCATCGCTGGCCTCGCCCCGCCGCGGCACCTCCACCTCCCTCATTGGCAAGATCACCTCCAAGTTTGTACGCAGGTCAGTAAACTCAGGAATCAAAGTCATTTGGGGGGGGGGTGAAGTAGTCACTGTGGCTCTGGAATATCTGGCCTCCACAGATTCAGTTTAATCGCAGGTTTGTATAGTGTTGTTGCTGCAAGTGAAAAAGTCAGTTTACCCAAATTACAAAAACATATTTTCTCTCTTCAAATGTTCGTGACATCTAGCCATGCAGGAAGCTCTGGTTTTATTTTGGAGGTATTTGTCTCTGAACAGAAGTTAGTTTGTGTTTCTGACAGCGAGTTTCCCTGTTACTCAGGATAATCCACACAACACACTGTTGTCACGGAGACTATGTCTTCTCTAGTTGGACAAATGAAACGTCCATACATACATAAGAAAAACTGTTGAATGTAATCTAATTTAATGTGGTCATCCTGAAGATGTCAGAGGCTGTGGATGAAAATCTGAAGTCACCATGTTCAGAGCCGCTTGCTCTGTAGTTGTGACTGTTCGCTCTCCTTCCTCCAGGAGTTTATCAGGTGAGCCCAAAGAGGAGGGGCGGGACTCCAAGCCTCGTTCCTTGCGCTTCACCTGGAGCATGAAGACCACGTCCTCCATGGAGCCGGGGGACATGATGAAGGAGATCCGGAGGATCCTGGACGCCAACAACTGTGACTACGAGCAGCGTGAGCGCTACTCGCTGTTCTGCGTGCACGGCGACGCCCGGCAGGACAGTCTGGTCCAGTGGGAGATAGAGGTGTGCAAGCTGCCCCGCCTCTCGCTCAACGGCGTGCGCTTTAAAAGGATCTCTGGCACGTCCATCGCCTTCAAAAACATCGCCTCCAAAGTGGCCAACGAGCTCAGGCTGTGAGGACTTCCAATTATTATCAAATGATCCTTAAACACTGCGAGGAGAATACCTCTGTTCCTCTTCTTCACAGAATGACGCCCCACCAGGTGACGGCGGCCATCTTGTGTTCAGCAGTATTCCTCGCTAACTGCTGTTTGACTCAGAGAAGATACACCTTATTATACTCAACACAGTTACTATTTAATGTTATCACTAAATGTTTGCCGGTGACACCAAATATTAAAACGACTGACGGCGCAGATGTTGAGCAGGTTGTGGTTCAGCCAGAACAAATACCGAGGCTAATGAGGATGAGAGCGCTAGCTCCGTTTGTTTGCTAGCATTGACGTCCATCTGTCACTACCTGCTGGAGCGAGACTTTATGTTGGTTTATCACTGTTTACATGCACTTAAGACTTGAGACAGATTCGTCCAAAACCTTGGAAACTGAACATTGAAACATCATGTAAGGTTTTTGTTGGAGGAACCTGACGAGTCTTTTTGAGGACTAAATGATTTGCATGTCAAAGCCGCAGGACAGGAAAGCAGTGTTAGGGAAATGTGAAGACTGACCAAACTCTGTAATCTGGAGTCTTAGACTGCATGTAAACCTTGCCTTAACCTGACTGCTACTAGTAATCTGGTTTCTGGAGTGGAAGTAAACATAACCTCTGCTCTACCTGTGCAACTCTCCCGGTACAACAGGAGAACAGCTAGCTGTATGTAGCTACAGGCTAAAACATATGACATTTATCTGCCACCATTTGCTCATTGCTTTCTGATGGTGTCCATTTCCAGAGATCCAGCTAGACCATTAATCTTAGCTAGCTAATGTCGCTGACTGAAGATGCGTTCAGACTGAATGTGAGGTGAATTGTGGAGGCATCACATATATAGTCAAAGCTAAGAGGTGAACATGTGAAGGCGACAGAAGATACGTCCGTGCAAATGTTTCAACTTGAGTTTATCTCGAGGCTTTCTGACTCCAGTTCATGAACGTACGAGACGAAGAAACGGAAGAGAAACTGGAGTTCCTGGTGAATATGGAGATCAGTCAGAGATCCTGTAGCACAAACCGCACAAAGACGCTCCAAACGCACGCCAGCTGGTTGTATGTTGCTAGCTAGCTACAGCTGTACATCTGTACAGTCGGTAAATTAGCTATTTGTGGTGAATAAACAGACTGCAAAGACAGTCCAGCAGTCAAATGTGTGCGTCTGAACACACCTTAACACTAGTTGGCAAGCTAAGATGAGGTTAAATGAGGTTCCTCTCTAGCTAATGTTAGCATAGCATCATTCTGTGTGAACTGATTTAACTGCCACGAGTCTGCACGTGTTTCGTGAAGCGTAGTTTGTTTCCTCTCCTGATATTTAATGTCCAGCAGCCACAGTAGCCTGATGATGTTGCTGCTGTGAACATTTCATGTTTGTGATGTTGACGTTTGCAGCAGAAAGCCACTCGTAGTCTCGGCTTCAGTTTTGATGCTGTCAGTTGCCCAGTTTACAGTCGAGGTCATGAGTCGTGAAATGTGATGAACAATCAGGTCGTGACAACATCCTCACTGTTGGTTGTTTTCTGAGGAAATGAAAATGGCTGTGACCTCTGACCTCCTGACGCAGCACCCTTTGACTCCCCTGATGACTGATGGTAATATTATATTATTGCAATAATACTGGAGCTCTTGATGTCACTACTCGCCAACCATTTCAGGTGGTTCAAACACAAACTGTAAAGCTCCATAGATCTTTTTACACATTTACAACTGACAGACAGAATGTGTTTTTATTGTTATTATTTTTGCTGTATAAAACGATACCTGTCCAGGTGAATATGTGCAGGTACAGTATTGATTAGTCTTGGTTTGTGTACAGAGTCTGTTTTTATTTGGTCTTTATTTGTTTTCCACCACTGAAAATGTTATTTTACTCTTTTATTTTTCAAGCTTTTAGCAGTGAGATCAAACCAGAGCCACACCACAGAGTTCAGCAAAGCAAATAGTGTTTTCCATTCACATGTTCAATCTTAAAGGATCAGTCTGGTGACTTTTTATATTTTTCTCATCATCAGCAAATCCCAGGTGCAGGTCTGTGGCTCTCAGCTCTCAGCCCATTGGTTCCTACTGAACACACCAATCTTTAAAAAAAGGCTCAGTCGTTTCCTCCAACAGCTGCTCGCTGTAGTTTTCATCAAACTAACAGCAGGAAATAGAGCATTAGTTGGGGACTATTTTCAGCGGCGGATGAATCCACATGTGGAGCTCTAGTGAGTGTTTGGGGCAGCAGGACGGTGTGTGTGTTCATGGTGATGCTCACTGATGGGTTTTAATAATAATAATAGTAATAATAATAAGATATATCAGGCTGTGATACACACACAACACTTGTTAGGAGGATCATTCACTGCTGCTTTGAGTCTGAACATAAAGGAAAATATAGAAAATCACCGGACTTTATCCTTTAAAGGTGAATTCCAGCAGAAATTGAGTTTCTGGTCCACGAGATGCTGAAATGGCCCTTTAAGTTTATTTCCTGGTAGATGAACTCGGTTCTGTATCTGTTCCACCACTTAATGCCTTCTGAATGTTCTGCTTAGTGTTTGTGATGCGTTCAGGTGCATCAGAGGAAATGAACAGTTTGTGGTTTTTCTTTCCATCGAAGCTTTTCTGTACATTTTGAATTCTGTTCCCGCTCATCTTTGGCTGTACGTCAGCAGAGCCACTGACCAGCTCCACTCGTCTCTGCAGTGTCGAGGTCCTGAGGGGTCACTGTGCAATGGTCCATCATCACTGACACTCGAGAACACTTTGTACTGTATGTTGTAGCACTTAACACCAGGAAGGGAACAACCAATGCAAATGAAACGTCCTTGTCTGACGAGGACGAGGGAGGTTAAAAGGTGGGAATATGACGCTGCCTTCATGTCACCTGGGAAAGACTGTAAATCTGAGCCTCTTACTTGAAAATAGCCTTCACCTCAGCTCTCAGAGAGTAACGTGTACCAGGTGACGACTGATGTGTCAGGCTGGTCGTCATGAACAGGAAAGTAGCAGAAGTCCAGTGTAGCCGTGATAGATTCATTTTAAATAAAACAAAAACACACAGATTAAACATTTTCAGCACGAGTCGTTTTGCTGTTTGGATGATGTTTAATGACTTTTCTGAACATCCACTGACCTACATGGAAACTCAGGGCTCCTTCAGTCTTCAGTCCAAGTGTGTTTTTATTAGAATGTGAGGTCTGCTCATACTTATCATGTTCCTGCTGCACACGATTACAGATGTCAGTCCTGTGACCTGTTCAGATTCTGACTGCAGACAGCTTTCAGTTTCACCCTCCAGCAGGTGAGTCTCTACAACTAAAAACCCTCCTCAATCTACCAAGTGGGAAAATACCTTTTGGTTCTGGTGAGATGGTCGTCATGGTTACATTAGAAAACTCAATGTTGGGATTATGGAGGTGGGACAAGGGTGGAGCGCCATGAAGTCAAACAAACCTTCACGAGTGTTTGCCTCATTCACGTCACATCGTTCAGGTTCCTGACAGCTGTGATGTCCTTCAGCTTGTGAAAAGAACTACAGAAGCGTCGACAAATGGCTGCAAAACTGGCGTCCGAATAAAAATAAAAGTGAACAGAAAGAAAATTGATTCAGCTGAATAAAAATATACAGTTTATCTCACTTGTATTCATTACGAAGACAAGTGGAGTAAAACCACGGCCACATATTCAGACTGTAAGTGTTCATGTCAGCCTGCTGGTTGTAATTCAGAGTCGGAGAACAGAACTACAGACGTGTCAACAAACAAAATGGCTGCAGCGTCACTGTCAGTTACATCTAAATAAAATCAAATACGAAGCCGAGAAAGCAAAGCGCCGCGTTTCACTTGTTAATGATCCACTACAAACATGGTGTCTCTGTGTTAATGCTAACTAAACAGGTTATTTTCCGTGGTGTAAAGTAGTAGATACACGTTTATTAAAACATAGAAAACATGTTGGTGGAACGTGTTTCAGCTGTGAGCTAACATTAAAACTGCTGCTGAAGCTACGTGAACAAACATATTCAACACTGCTGGTCTTCAATGTGTTTTATGAGTTTGAGCAGCAAAAATGCTAAATGACTAAACTAACTTCGGGGAGTGATTTAGCTTTAATGCTATGTGTAGCCTGCTAGCTGGATAGCATCAGATATCATTATCACAAGAGACTCCCAGTGAAGAGGAACCGCTTCCAGGAGCTTTTCTCAAACAAAATGTTTATGAATTACAGGACGGTTCAGATTCTGGTAAATTAATTTGTTTTACTCATTTCATGGACAGTAAAGTAATAAAGTAAACGATGTTAAGATGTTAAATAAGTCAAAGTGCACTAAAACACAGATGCCGCATTATGAGCAGCTATATTTTCATTGATTTGTTTTGGACATGTCACTATTTGGGAAATGTTCTTTATGATTTGAGGGATTCTTTCTCTTCTAAGAGTTACGCTGATGAATGTGCTGACTTTTCTTGTTGTGTAAGTTTCCTTTAATCAGACTACATGTAAACTGGGTGCTGTTATCAAAACACCACGAGCGTAACAATATATTCTCTATATCATAATACAGCAAATATATGCAAATTCACATGTAAATTAAAGAGTTGAGCAGATTGTTTTGTTAGTTTTTAATTGTTTGAAATGATAAGATCATACAATCACCATAGAATGAAACTGGAGCTGTGAGAGGCAGGATGAGCACATTTAAAACCAGACTCTGAATTACTTTTTCCTAATTTAACAGAGGCTCCCTGATTGGTCAGTCCGTCCGTTCTCCTCCTTTCTTCCAGCCAATCGTCATCCAGATCTACTTCTGTGTGGGAACGAGCTCGTCGATGTCTCTGCCGGCCTCCAGCCTCTTCTCCATGGCGACGAGCAGTTTGACCCCGTCCACCACCAGCTGGGTCAGTCCCACCTCGCTCACGCCGAAGGTCGCGGCGTTGCTCACACGATACAGCGCCGGGGATTCTGGGAAATGAAAAGGCAGGTTTGAAACTAGAGCTGATGTCTACAGGTTTGGTGTCAACAGGTCCGACGTCTTTAACAGAAGCAGCTGACTTCTGGAACATGTTCACTGCATTGCGCCTGTTTATTTGATACAGTTCATGTTGGAAATACGGTTTTAACAGCCCAGTCAGGACTCTTCAATGTTAAAATACAATAACCTACGTGTCTCGTTGGATATCTTAGATACCTGCGTGTGCTGCATCTTGAATACATAAATAAATATGATAAACTTAATGTAGCACTTCTCATACAAGAAATTAATAGAAACTAATACAGGTGGAGAGCAACAGCACATTTACATTCAAGAGAAAGCAGACAAACTGAAAATGGACAGTCAAGAAAGCTGCTTGAGCTTTAGTTGTTGAAGTTACTCCTCCAAACCTGCAGACAGCAGCTTCACTGTTAAATGGGTTCATGGTTCAGGCAGCAGCAGAGGGTCATTGCAGCACACGAAGAAGAAACTCACGAACAGGTGAGTGCTCTCAGCCACCTGCCCATATAATAAAATGATCTGCTATTAAAATGTCCGGATCCCGAAGTTCAAACACTCATTTCTCGCTTATTTTCCCTGAAGATTAATAAGCTTAATATTAGAACTGTAATATTTCCCTCTGCTTTGTCTGTCAGGCGAAGAGTTTCCACCATAAAACATATGAAACCCTGGATTTATATATGGACAGAAACGAACCGAGAGCTGAGCAGGTTAAAACACACCTGACCTGCAGCTCTACAGGTCTGTCCTCGGTACCTGTTCTGTCCATGCAGATCCTCAGTCTCTTCAGGACGTCCTGCAACCGTTTGTGTTGGGGGAGGTGTTGCAGTTTGAGGTGGACTCTGATCCTCAGACCCGTCCCCACGTCAGCCGGGGAGCTCGACACCCACCCCAGCTGCTGCTTCCAGGTGAACGGGTGTCTGAGGTCCCTGTAGAACTCCTCCAGCTGGAGACACCAGAGACTGAAGGTCAAAGGTCACTTCAGTCCTCAACAGGTTGCATTTCCTGATCCATGCTGGATCTTTGAGGCCGACACTGATATCAGTATTTGGAAGTTTAAAAAATGACAATAACAGCTGATAACATAAACAAACAGTCTTGATGGATCCCTGTGATGCTTTTTTGTTTTGTTCATGTGAAGATGAATACTGAGCGTGACATTTTACAGTGTACACATCGACCTGTCGGCGCTCTCTGGTGGTCAAACCTAGCTGCTGTTCCTTGTTATCGGCAGATATCGAGACATCTGAAACATGCTGATATCAGCCGATACATCAGCCTGGTAGGTTTACTGGTCCAGCGACAGACGCTTTAAAGAAAGGAGAGCGTCCTGAGGATCAGACCTTCACTGACCTTCTGCAGGTTGATGCAGATGCATTTGAAGGCCTCAGCGATGTTGCCGTCATCTCGTGCGGACACGAGTCTGAGGTGGTCCTCCATGTTGACCCAGACCACGAGGCTGCCATCTTTACTCACCCTGCAATGAGGAATCATGGGATATGACATGTTGGACATCTTATCATGATATGAGTTAAATGTTATTGAACTCCTCAGCACCACAGGCTGATAGAAGCAGTAGGGAACTGTGACATTTGCACAGTGGTTTGAATCACTGGTCTACTGGTCCCAGTTACTGCTCTTGAGGTTCTGCATTACTTTCATTTGGGAGCGCTTTTGTCTTTTGGCTGGAGGCCAGTTTGACATGTGGACAGAAGGAGCTGAGGATCAGTTAATGACCGGGCTGCTCCACCATCTGAGCCCTTCTCCAACCAGACTGCAACAAAAAGGCTCATGGGAAGAAACCAGACTGACCAGACTGCCCTGGCGTCGGGCCAGTCCCGAGCCACGCCGGTACGGAGCTGGGAGGAAGACGGAGGGTTCAGGTTCAGCTCCCTCTGCTGCTCCTGGTTCAGCTCCTCCAGTAAGAGGAGTCGACCCGGCTGCTCCTCCTCGTCCAGTCGCTGCAGAGCTGAGAGCAAAGAGGAGGCACTGGTCAGCTGGTTAGTAATGCTTACTTTGAGGCCATTGTCCCGCCGCCCCCTGCTGGTCTGGATATATTCAGGATGCTGAGAGTCAAATCTACAACACAGACATGCAGTACCTCTCCGGGCCAGCGTGAGGAGCTGTCTGCGCTCTCCTCGGCTGCAGTGTGTCGGGAAGCAGAAGTCTTCAACACCTCGAACAACAGTCACCTCACAGCGTCCAGTGTATGACCTGTCCAAGTCACCCCCCCCCTGCACACACACACACACGCACGCACACACACACACGCACACACACACACACACACACACAAACACACGCACACACACACACGCACGCACACACACACACGCACACACACACACACACACACACAAACACACGCACACACACGCACGCACGCACACACACACACACAAACACACGCACACACACAAACACACGCACACACACGCACGCACGCACACACACACACACACACACGCACACACACACACACACGCACACGCACGCACACACACACACACACAAGCACGCATGCACACACACACGCACGCACGCACGCACGCGCACGCACGCACGCATGCACACACGCACGCACACACACACACACACACACACACACACACACACACACGAGTTGCAGCAGTTGTTTAAGGACGCTGGTAAAAGACAGAAAACATCCGACTTTTTTTATTTAGATGTTCTTGTGACATGAATAAAATCTTCAACATATGAAGAAGATGAGGAATGAGGAAGGTGAACCCAGTTTTCTTCTAAAGTCCTAAAACTGTCCTGTTTAACCTACACTGGGCATCTGGATAACACGTCCATGTGGTCTCACAGATGGTCTCCGTGGATGACAAACGTCTCTCGGCCTCGCTGAAGTGGAAAGTAGCCTGTAATCTGGGTTTAACCTGATCTCTGTGGGAGCTTTACATCAACACGTTTACTGAAGTGAACTTGGACTTGAACTTTATTATTAATAATTACTCCGTAATCAAATCCACATCAGTTAACCCGCAGCGGTCTGACCAGCTACCTTCAAGTTGTCGAAGTTGAAGTCGCTCTCTGGGGTCTGGCTGCTGATCTTGTGTTCGTGATGCGCCTCGATGACTCTGTCGAAGAAGTCGCAGAACAGGACGTAGGACTGGGCGTCGCCCGCAACACACCCCACAGATGCAGGACCTGACCAGTCACCTTCACACAGACATTACAGACTGACGGATGATGAACTAAATGGCTGCTCTACATGCAAAATGTAAAACAGGGTTAGAAACAAGAAAATAACAAATTTTCACCTAAAACTCAAAATCTTCTGTAACATATTTGAATATATCTATCTATTTCTTTTGTCAAACTAGTTACTTTTTGTTCCTGAATGTCCAAGACTTCCTTCTGTCCGTTTGTCCTGATTTCAATCTTGACATCATCCTGACATCACCCCGACATCACCATGACATCACCCCGACATCACCCTGACATCATCCTGACATCACCCCGATAATCACCCTGACATCATCCTGACATCACCCCGACATCACCCCGACATCACCCTGACATCATCCTGACATCACCCCGATAATCACCCTGACATCATCCTGACATCATCCTGACATCACCCCGATAATCACCCTGACATCACCCCGACATCATCCTGACATCACCCTGACATCACCCCGACATCATCCTGACATCATCCCGACATCATCCAGACATCATCCTGACATCATCCTGACATCATCCTGACATCACCCCGACATCACCCCGACATCATCCCAACATCACCCCGGTAATCATCCTGACATCACCCCGACATCATCCTGACATCATCCTGACATCACCACGATAATCACCCTGACATCATCCTGACATCACCCCGACATCATCCTGACATCACCCGATAATCACCCTGACATCATCCTGACATCATCCTGACATCATCCTGACATCATCCTGACATCACCCCGATAATCACCCTGACATCACCCCGACATCATCCTGACATCACCCTGACATCATCCCGACATCATCCTGACATCACCCCGACATCCTGACATCACCCCGATAATCACCCCGATAATCACCCTGACATCACCCCGACATCATCCTGACATCACCCTGACATCACCCCGACATCATCCTGACATCATCCCGACATCATCCTGACATCACCCCGATAATCACCCCGATAATCACCATGACATCACCCCGACATCCTGACATCATCCTGACATCACCCTGACATCATCCTGACATCACCCCGATAATCACCCTGACATCATCCTGACATCACCCTGACATCACCCTGACATCATCCCGTCATTACGCTGACATCACCTGGTTCCTCGAGGCCCGGGCGGATGACATCATCAAAGATGACTCCGCTGTGGGTGCAGCGGTCGAACTGTCTGCCGTACATGGCCGGAGTGAGGATCCGTCCCATCCAGGTAGAGTTCCTGCACAGGTCAGGAAACTCCTCCTCAGGAGAACCTCTCCTCAGGTGGAACTGGGACATGGGGTCAGGGGGAACCAAACTCTGGTCACACAGGAAGTTGTCATGGAGGAGACAGGAAGGCAGAATGATGCCATGAAGTTACTACAATGTTTAACTGACGTTGTTTTTATAGAGTCACACGCAGTTGATCTTTTGTCTTTTAAAGTTGAATGGATCAAGATCAACTTAGTGGTGTCGAGTTAGACCTCATGAGCTCACTTAACTCTGGAAAAAGTTGTAAAAATGTCTGACTTTGGCGACTCCTGCTGGTGGTATCAAACAACTGTGGCAGAAAATAAAAGGTGGGAAGGTGACAATAGGTAGTAGGATTGAGACCGACAGTTCATTCTTGACCTTGGAAGCTGCAGTTGGCAAAACACTCTCACCACAAGGTCAACTTAGTAGCCATTCTAGAGCTTTCGATAATGTCACATGATCTTCATCAGCAGCTGATGTTGGCCCAGGTGGACTGTAGATGGTCAGATGTACATTCCTCTGAGAGCTTTAAGAACTTGCCATCCATGTTGGCTTTAAAGACTGAAAGTTCCCTCTCGACCTTAGAGACAGCAAGTGACAAAACAATCTCACCACTGGGTCCATTCAATAGCTGTTCTGGAGCTTTTGATCGTATCACTCGTTCTTCCTCAGCAGACAGTGCTTTCAATCTCAACTTTTGAGCCAACGTGGATGAGAAGTCCTTAAAGTGCTCAGTGGACTGGAAAATAGACCATCTACAACCCCATGACAACTGGGCAAACTCAAAGATCATGTTCGAAGTTTTGTTTTAAATTTAATTATGACGAGCACAAAGTTTCCTCATCAGGGCCTCTGTTTCTGGTCCAAATGATTCTGGTGTTTTTCTCTGAGGATCAATAATCTGTGTTGCTTTCAGCTCATCATCGGTTTCATTCTCAGACAACAAAATCACACACTGACAGATTTCAGACTTCAGATTGTGATTCAGAGATCATCTCAACATCTGCAGTGGGACTTTGACGGGATCCTGGGCTATGATGATAAAACAGATGAAAACTCACCGTGTTACAAACACTGAAAACATTTTGTCATTTTAAGCTGAACTGATCCACGAAATTCAATCTGGATACCACAGTGACTCTCAGTCGTGTTAGCTTCGGCCTCACTGTCTCTTACTGGATTGTAATGATTACCTCCAGAATCGGCCGGTACCTCGTCTCCATTGGAAAAGCAACTGGAGCTGCAGCAAAAGCACAATGTTTCAGGTTCATAATGAAGATGTGACACAGTGAAACATGTTTCCACCTCTTTGCTTTATATATAATAATCGTATAACTGAATTTTGACAGATTGTTTAATTAAAAAAACCTTATTTTATTTATAAAAGATATTTAGGAATAAATTGTGTCGGTCGGCCACATGACATAACTGACAATAATCAGTTGGAAAAAAGAGTTCATGTAGTATCTAGTGGTGAAAACTGGTCTGGTTCAAATGTTTTCAGAGTTGAATTTATTCTAGCTACACGTCTAATCCTTCACATTCATCACATTCAGACATTACAGACGGCCACTCTTCATCACTGTACGTCACATATAGCGAACTGTAACAGCGAGTGAGTTTACTGAGTGGAAAACACAGAGGCATGCAGAGAAACACTCACGTTTGACCTTCCACATGTCGTCAGCGTGATGGCAGAAAGAACCAGACGGCCGTCAGCACAACAAAGGATCTAAGAATAGTCGGTGGTCCTCAGCAGCTCGTCCTGCAGCCTGCAGGAGTCCAGTTACAGTCCAAACAACCGCAGCCTTTTTATAACTGCACCCAGGACAGCACGGCTGCTGTTGGTGCTGCGGTGGACGTTGATGGTCTCTTCCATCAGTACAGGAAGTACCACATGTTGTAGCTCCAGAATAAGAGACCCCTCACACCTCAGACCTGGTTTCACCTCTGATGGTTCTATGTGGAACAGGACAAGACATGTTCGCTGCACTTCTGGCTGCTTATTGACCTGCAGAGTTCAGTCTGATGAACTTTGACCTCTAATGCTCTCGAATGGGGGGGGGGTTGGTTTGTTTACATCCCTGTGTTTTAACTGCAGGTGAAATAATACAAGCAGCAGAGGAGGAAGGATGCTGATTGGCTCATTCTTTCCTACCATCCGTCCTTTCCGTCTCAGTCGTCTCAACACTGCAGGAAGTGAAGTGGCAGCTTTTTGTGTTGCTGCTTTGTCTCTTCAGGTGTTATTGCTGCTTTTAGTAAATACAAGACAAACTTTGGGTTTTGTTCAGATTAAACAAACGAGATGTAACATGTTAAACAGGGAGCTTGAGAGGAGCTGCTAGGTGGGTTTTGTTACTGTTGGACAGAGCCAGGCTAGCTGTTTCCAGTCTTGCTATGCTAAGCTAAGCTAACCGGCTTCTGTCTGTAGCTTCATATTGAACGTACAGATATGCCCGGTAGCTCACCTGGTAGGACACGTACCATTAAACTGGATTCCGGCCCTTTGCTGCGTGTCTTCCTGTCTCTCTGCAGCTGTCGCTATCTAATGAATAATCCTAAGAAAGTGGAATCAATCTCCTCATCTATAATAATATAATAAGCATATTTTCCAAATTGTTGAACTTTTGCTTTAAGTGTGATCAGTCCTTCGGTTTTGTTTGTCTGTCAGCTGAGAAACCTGCGGAGGTTTCAGCCAAACCTCAGAGGGTCACTGCCCAGAATGGAAGTGTCGCCACGGCACCCCAGGTAGGACCGATTCAGGTGCTTTAAGTGTAAACCTTACTGTCCCTACTTCTGTCATTGTTAGACCGATATGACTTTCAAATGTCATTCTACGTGGTATTAAAAAGCTTTTCACTTTCTTTTGACACTGCAGAAACCCTGAGCATCTACAGCATGGGTCACTAACAGACGGACCGCGGTCCGAGTCCGGACCCAGACGCCGTCCTGTACGGACCCTGACCTGTAATCAATAATGACGGGGCGCTTCTATTTTAACCTTATTTTAAGCTTTTCTAGTCTTTACAGCGCTGGTTTAGCGGCTCAAGAAACTCACAGACCAATCGCATACGAGTTAGGCCAGCTCACGTGACGCTACTCAGCCAATCAAATCTGTGCATTCCAGGCGACTCTGAATCCAGACAGAGGCGAGAGGCGAGAGGCCGATACAGGGAGAGAGACTGTGAAGATGTGAGACAGTTAACAGAGAAAAAGGGAAACTCAGCTGCTGCTACACTTTATTTAGTTTTTCTAAAGTTAAGCACTTTATTTTAAGATGCACAATTTTTCAAAAGCTATTTTATTTATTTTCTCATGGGAATAAGTGAGAACGGTCGGAGAACATATCTATCTATTGATCTATCTATTGATCTATTTTGTTTATGACGAGCCAGTTTCATGACCTGAGTTATAATAAACTGGAATGATCTTTTAACCAACACAACTCAAGTCTGAGTTACACATCTGCACCTTTGCAGCAAATAATAGAGAAGAAACAGAGATTTCATTTAGAATTTTATTTTTTTTTTATTTTCACTTGAATATATTTTGATTTGATTTTGATTTCAAATCATTTAAAATGTGGGAGGAAACCGAAGTGCTCGGAGTAAACCCACGGCAACACAGGGAGCACGCGTGTGCACCTCACAGCGTGGGGCCCGGAAATGAACCCTTAGCTAATTGCTGCGAGGCCTCAGTGTTGAACACCGAGGGGCCTGTGTGGCCTTGAGAGACCTGAAGTCCTGCATCATATCCAGGTAGAACTCAGTGCTACTAACTGGACGTGAGCTTGGATCTTCAGGCCCCAATGGACCTTTTTCACAGCAGAGGTTTCGACTTGTAGACCAGCAGGAGCCAGCATGCACAATACCGGGATCTTGGAACTAACTCGCCTAAATGGCAGGGAGTGGTTTTTAATGTTATCAATTACACTTGTGCTTTTCCTGCTGTGACGAGCCAAAATGTCTGCTGTGAAAAAGGCCCCACCCACCCACCCACCCACCGCTAGTGATTACTCTTTGCGGCTAGTTTTTAAGCAGGCGGAGAACGGCTTGGCCCATGGTCTTGAAGACTGATTTGAAGATGGTGTTAATGCCGCTACTCTTTTTCGGTGTCATCAGGTGCCTTTTTACAGTCTCGATTACGTATTCGTAAATCAATGCATCCTGTGACAGCAGGCTCATCTGCAGCAGTCCTGCGCTGCCCATCTTCTTGCACAGCTCTTTGTGAACTGCCTTGACTGTCCGTTTAATGTGTTTCCCACTTGCCTTGATAGTAACGTCACAGCCTGTAGTCTCTTCCCACAGCATCTCTTTCAGTGTCATGATGGTGGTTTTGATGTCAACAGTGGACAGATTAATGGGCCGATTTTTCATAATCTGGTTAACCAGTCCCGACACCAGCATCACACAGCACAGTGGGTCCCACTCTTGGACTGGCTGTGCTGTGGTCTCACGAGCAGCTTCAACGGCTTCATCACTGATAGCTGGCTCATCAGTGGTAGAAGCTGGTGCTGCTTCAGACACAGGTGTCAAAGTGTGGCTCTCCAGTACCAAGCGGCCCTGTGTGAGTGCTGGCAAACTCTGCACTTCTGCCTTAATGCGCCTCAGGGCAACGCTCAGGAGGTCCTTCTTTTTCTCTTGCTGTTGTACCTGCTGGTTGAGCCAGTTCCACATCAGCTTCATGAATTTGTCCACTTCCATATTAATCTGGACCTGACAGTGCAGCTTGTGTTTCTTGTCAGGTTTGAGATGGTGGAATACCACATCACCCAGCTGCTTCGCAGTAATTTGGTGTTGGCCGCCGGAAATGTCTTTGGCAATTCTTTGGTAGATGCACACCTCGTGTGTGCTCTTTCCTGTCTCTGGATCTTCCTCTGGTGGGATCATGTCCTCCACCAAGCAATCCACCCCCTGAACTAGCAGCTTCAGAGATGTTTTGTCTTTTGGTGTTGTGAAGCAGTCAAGTTTGCGCCTCAGTTTCGTCACAAAGCTGAGGATTGAGTCCTTTGCAAATCTGTGGACAAAAAACGCCTTGATTTTGCTTCCCACCCTTTTCCAGCAGGACGTAGATTTGGCCTCTGTTTCCAGTTTAAGCTCTTCCATTATAAGTCTGACAATCTCAGATGCTGCTCTCTCTGTATCCTGAGAGGAGCTGCTCACAAACAGGCTGAGTTCCTCATTTGAGATGTCATCGTTGAAGTCGAAGGCACTGATGTTAACCGCCTGTTCCTCCAGGATCTTCTTCACCGCGTCGACGGCTGTATCCACGAAGCTGTCCCCAGAAGAAACCTTGTCTGGTTTGTCATCTTCCAGAGGAGTTACGAGGGTCTGAGATGACTCCTCGCTTTCAACCAGCTCCTTGTCCTGCTCTGTCGGTCTTTCCATGGTGGACTTGATTTCCTGTGATTCCAGTTTTGACCTTTGCTGACCTGGCTTGTCATTACTTGACCTAGGTCTGCAGGTCATCTTAGCCGCGTGTTTCTTCAGTATTTTGACCATGTGTCTAACTATGGCCTTTAGTCTGCGGGTGGAAGACTTGAAGCACTGCGGTATGTTTCCCTCGCTGCTGCCTCCGCTTCCACTTCCTCCAGAACTTTTGGCGAGCTCGGAGTTTACACTCTTGGTTACTTCTTTCACCACAAGCTCTGTCACCTCCTTTGCGCTCTGGCAACGGATGTCCTGGACACCCATCACCTCCGCAAGAGTGAGAGAAATAGTGTCACCCAGACACGTGTGGACCTGGTCTTCGGATATCAAATTGTTCTTCCGTGACTCGTCAGATCCAGAAGCGCTTCTGGGTGATTTGGGAGGACTTTGCGTCAGTTGCAAGTCACTCGCCTCTGGGGGGCTTTGCTGGAATGCCTCACAAATGTATCTGGAAACGGCGTTAATTATATCCACACACATTTGCATTATGAGGTTTTCTATGGCCTCGTCAACAGACCCAGATTCCAACTTCACCCACTGTACCGCCGTCAGTTTGTCCAGGAATAGTCGGACGAGGGGGCGGAGAGTCTCGGGTGTGGCCGGGGGAAGGGCCTGATCCATCTTCTCGTGTCCCTGTGTTGTATTCATCGTATCTGTTTGCGTCGGTTTGCAGTCGCTGTGTTCGTCTCCTTGGAGGGGAATGTGAATGTGCTCTGGAAAATCAGACATCTGACTAAAGTAAGACTTCGATTGGGGTCCTTGTACGAGCTCCCAGAGCAGATACGACCCCTTATATAAGAAACGGCAGCGCCACATTGGCTTTGATGCTTTGATGATGTCATGACATTCCAACGACTCCGAAGTAAAAGTACGAAGAATTTAAAAGAAAACATTCTAGCAAACCCCCAAATAAGGACTGTCCAATCGCAGCATAGCAACCGTATCTAGGCATGGCAGGACTGGCAAGCTTCTGTTTTTTTCTGTCTTAGCTTTTATGGAATTCATTTAAAAATAAACACAAACACAAAACAGACAAGAATTAAAACAAACATAGACAAAAGAAGTGTGGTTACTTCCAAATAACTGAAAATAATAAAGGAAAATAATGACTACAAATAAATAAATAAATAATTGGAAAAAAAGTTTTGAATTAAAAAATAGGGAAGAAATGTCAAACAAAAACAACACATCATGTCAGAGCTTTTATTGCATCCAAAATGAGGGAGGTTTCACCAGCATATGTTACCGGCACCAGACCTAGGGGGAAATCTAGGCCGGTAGCAAAGGATACACAAGCTGAGGAGCACTGTGTAGCCTAATATCAGCTGTGGGTTAATGAGAGAGAGGACTAAAGTTAGCTTCTTGCTCCAGCCACAGCGTGTTTATTACTGACTACAACCTATATTATTCATGCAATCAAATCTTTCCAAGTGCATAGAAAAAAATAAATAACACAATCCATAAATCGGAGTAAGTAGTAAATTCTGTAAAGCAATAGAAAATGTAAATCAAATGAAAAGTAAATGTACATAGACTCAAAAGACTTAAAGCATATCACAAATAAACTCAAAATATTAATGTGCATCAAAAATAAAATAACTCTAAACACATAACTCCTGTGCTGATTCTCCCAGAACAGTGATAATCATTTAAAATTAGCTACATACACATTTACTTATTTTCAGCACTATCGCATGTGCTCACTAACACGCTTAACCTTAGCAATGGCGTCTAGCAAAATGGCGCGCCAACAGCATATAAAAAAAACAGAATCAACATAGTGCAACTGTAACGTCGCTCACTCACCACAGACAGTATAATAATCTAAGCAACATTACAACACATTCCTTTAAGTTACAGCATGTTAACAATTTCTTATGCTTACAAAGTGACGGTGTAACTTGTTCATAAAAAAATACTCAGCGCGACGACGTTCGTCAAAGCAACTACAGTGCCACACCAAAACTTCTTAAAACTTTTCTAACCACAGTTGAAACATCAAATAACTGTTCATATTTCACCCATCTTAGATACAGAAACCAACGAAACAAAGAATAACAGTTTTTACCGTACCTGTGGGTTAACGAGAGAGAGGACTAAAGTTAGCTTCTTGCTCCAGCCACAGCGTGTTTATTACTGAGCTGCGCACGAGCAGAGCGAACTCTTAAAACGTCTCCCTACTGGATCCAGAGGCATCAGAGCGCCATCTTCTGGTATGGAGGTGTATTACCCTTAAATTCAGACTCACAATGTTCGTGTTAGATTGATACGATAATAAGACAAAAATTAGGGGGGGTGTCTGTTTCCACATAAAAACTGAACATGTAGCATTTCTATCCTACTACACATACACGCTCTTAAAGGGCTGGAGGTTCACTGCTGAACCAGCAGGACGGTCACATGACTCAGTGTTGGCTTCAATCTCAGACTGTAAACATCAGACATCATTTTTCTTTCTAATATGTACAGTATTTCTTCTACTTGTAGCTGAAACATTTGCATGAAAGGAGATTAAGAAAAGTTTGGAAATTAAACGTTGCATATAATCCAACATATTTATGAGTGTGTACATTCATACAATGTATGAGTCTCAATAATCTGCTGAGAATATATTTGGGATAAAAGGAAGAAACAGACAAAATCATTAAACAGTAAACAACAGAAACTGAACACTCTTATCTTAACGAAGGTGGAATCGACTGCAGGACTGTTGTCTTGGATTGAACTAGTTTGAGCTAAGTCTACTTCATAAACTGGGAACTGAGTATCTAGTTTACTGTGTTTTAATAGTTCTGCACAAATGACCACTAAAAACAAGTAAGTTCTTTCAGAATGACGTCCAGAATGGCATTCATGTGACATTAAGACAGACATGGTGATATTCTGGATGGTCTGGGAGGCAAAAAGACACTCTGAGCTTTTTATAACCCAAGTTTGTAAATGCAACATGTAGAAAAAGCCTGCAGTGCAGAGCAGAGCCCCCATGTGTTGTGTACCTGCGTGGACTCCTAAATCCTGTAGCTCTGTTTAAAACAAAGAGGCAGAAACTTTAGCTTCCGTTCAGCTCGACTGCAGAATTTATTCTGCAACATCAACATAAATACTGTACGTGAGTAAATACTCATCGACCGACTGTCTGAGGTTATTAACTAAATGCTCACGGTAGCATCAGGTGAGTTACAGCGACCTAATGTGTTAATACATTGATAACTGAAGCACCATAAAGTAAACAACTGAGTAGAGTCCTTGTTCTGTCATTACACTTCCACTACATATTAGCCACGAGGACACCCGACACCCAGTTATTCTGCTTGGACTACTGTACATATCATTTACCCTCATTTTAATAGCAAAACACATTAGACAAGAACATAGACCGTAGGTCACTAACAGGCGGACCGCGGTCCGAGTCCGGACCCAAACTGCCACCGTGATGATCTTCGCTGTCTGTTCCTTCAGGACATCTTGCTGCAGTTTGCCGTAAACTCAAATCTAACCTGAAGAAGAAGGTCCAGTGTGTGTTTGAGGGGGCTGCTGAAGCAGGAAACCCAACGCGTCTGAATCAGATCTACACAGAGCTCGACATCACAGAGGGAGGGGCTGCAGAGGTCAATGAAGAACACGAGGTCAGACAGATTGAAACAGCATGTTTTACATTGTAGATGACAGACACGGGATCAGTGTTTGTCTCTGGCACTAACGGTGAAGCTCTGTCCTCCTGATATTACAGCACAGAACCTTCATACGACCTCCGGGTTGTTTATCTGTCGTGGATCATTAAAGGTTGAAATGATTTTCATTTACTCATTTCGATAATATGTGTATATAAATGGATAGAGGAGAGTGTCGGCGATATAAGAACCATGTTGATGAGACATTCTGAGTCTTTATACTCTCAAAGAATGGACTGATGGTATAGAACATAAAACTTATAATTATATGTCTTTGTATTTGGTTTTAAATGTATATTTGGGTTGAATAAGTTCAGAGTTGTAAGTACCACACTTCCCATCATGCTTTGGGTTTTTTACACCATATAAAAACAATCTGCTTTGAATAGTTTCAGTGTCGTCCGTGTCATCGCTAACCGATTTAGTTTTTCTAAAGTTAAGCACTTTATTTTAAGATGCACAATTTTTCAAAAGCTATTTTATTTATTTTCTCATGGGAATAAGTGAGAACGGTCGGAGAACATATCTATCTATTGATCTATCTATTGATCTATTTTGTTTATGACGAGCCAGTTTCATGACCTGAGTTATAATAAACTGGAATGATCTTTTAACCAACACAACTCAAGTCTGAGTTACACATCTGCACCTTTGCAGCAAATAATAGAGAAGAAACAGAGATTTCATTTAGAATTTTATTTTTTTTTTATTTTCACTTGAATATATTTTGATTTGATTTTGATTTCAAATCATTTAAAATGTGGGAGGAAACCGAAGTACTCGGAGTAAACCCACGGCAACACAGGGAGCACGCGTGTGCACCTCACAGCGTGGGGCCCGGAAATGAACCCTTAGCTAATTGCTGCGAGGCCTCAGTGTTGAACACCGAGGGGCCTGTGTGGCCTTGAGGGACCTGAAGTCCTGCATCATATCCAGGTAGAACTCAGTGCTACTAACTGGACGTGAGCTTGGATCTTCAGGCCCCAATGGACCTTTTTCACAGCAGAGGTTTCGACTTGTAGACCAGCAGGAGCCAGCATGCACAATACCGGGATCTTGGAACTAACTCGCCTAAATGGCAGGGAGTGGTTTTTAATGTTATCAATTACACTTGTGCTTTTCCTGCTGTGACGAGCCAAAATGTCTGCTGTGAAAAAGGCCCCACCCACCCACCCACCCACCGCTAGTGATTACTCTTTGCGGCTAGTTTTTAAGCAGGCGGAGAACGGCTTGGCCCATGGTCTTGAAGACTGATTTGAAGATGGTGTTAATGCCGCTACTCTTTTTCGGTGTCATCAGGTGCCTTTTTACAGTCTCGATTACGTATTCGTAAATCAATGCATCCTGTGACAGCAGGCTCATCTGCAGCAGTCCTGCGCTGCCCATCTTCTTGCACAGCTCTTTGTGAACTGCCTTGACTGTCCGTTTAATGTGTTTCCCACTTGCCTTGATAGTAACGTCACAGCCTGTAGTCTCTTCCCACAGCATCTCTTTCAGTGTCATGATGGTGGTTTTGATGTCAACAGTGGACAGATTAATGGGCCGATTTTTCATAATCTGGTTAACCAGTCCCGACACCAGCATCACGCAGCACAGTGGGTCCCACTCTTGGACTGGCTGCGCTGTGGTCTCACGAGCAGCTTCAACGGCTTCATCACTGATAGCTGGCTCATCAGTGGTAGAAGCTGGTGCTGCTTCAGACACAGGTGTCAAAGTGTGGCTCTCCAGTACCAAGCGGCCCTGTGTGAGTGCTGGCAAACTCTGCACTTCTGCCTTAATGCGCCTCAGGGCAACGCTCAGGAGGTCCTTCTTTTTCTCTTGCTGTTGTACCTGCTGGTTGAGCCAGTTCCACATCAGCTTCATGAATTTGTCCACTTCCATATTAATCTGGACCTGACAGTGCAGCTTGTGTTTCTTGTCAGGTTTGAGATGGTGGAATACCACATCACCCAGCTGCTTCGCAGTAATTTGGTGTTGGCCGCCGGAAATGTCTTTGGCAATTCTTTGGTAGATGCACACCTCGTGTGTGCTCTTTCCTGTCTCTGGATCTTCCTCTGGTGGGATCATGTCCTCCACCAAGCAATCCACCCCCTGAACTAGCAGCTTCAGAGATGTTTTGTCTTTTGGTGTTGTGAAGCAGTCAAGTTTGCGCCTCAGTTTCGTCACAAAGCTGAGGATTGAGTCCTTTGCAAATCTGTGGACAAAAAACGCCTTGATTTTGCTTCCCACCCTTTTCCAGCAGGACGTAGATTTGGCCTCTGTTTCCAGTTTAAGCTCTTCCATTATAAGTCTGACAATCTCAGATGCTGCTCTCTCTGTATCCTGAGAGGAGCTGCTCACAAACAGGCTGAGTTCCTCATTTGAGATGTCATCGTTGAAGTCGAAGGCACTGATGTTAACCGCCTGTTCCTCCAGGATCTTCTTCACCGCGTCGACGGCTGTATCCACGAAGCTGTCCCCAGAAGAAACCTTGTCTGGTTTGTCATCTTCCAGAGGAGTTACGAGGGTCTGAGATGACTCCTCGCTTTCAACCAGCTCCTTGTCCTGCTCTGTCGGTCTTTCCATGGTGGACTTGATTTCCTGTGATTCCAGTTTTGACCTTTGCTGACCTGGCTTGTCATTACTTGACCTAGGTCTGCAGGTCATCTTAGCCGCGTGTTTCTTCAGTATTTTGACCATGTGTCTAACTATGGCCTTTAGTCTGCGGGTGGAAGACTTGAAGCACTGCGGTATGTTTCCCTCGCTGCTGCCTCCGCTTCCACTTCCTCCAGAACTTTTGGCGAGCTCGGAGTTTACACTCTTGGTTACTTCTTTCACCACAAGCTCTGTCACCTCCTTTGCGCTCTGGCAACGGATGTCCTGGACACCCATCACCTCAGCAAGAGTGAGAGAAATAGTGTCACCCAGACACTCGTGGACCTGGTCTTCGGATATCAAATTGTTCTTCCGTGACTCGTCAGATCCAGAAGCGCTTCTGGGTGATTTGGGAGGACTTTGCGTCAGTTGCAAGTCACTCTCCTCTGGGGGGCTTTGCTGGAATGCCTCACAAATGTATCTGGAAACGGCGTTAATTATATCCACACACATTTGCATTATGAGGTTTTCTGTGGCCTCGTCAACAGACCCAGATTCCAACTTCACCCACTGTACCGCCGTCAGATTGTCCAGGAATAGTCGGACGAGGGGGCGGAGAGTCTCGGGTGTGGCCGGGGGAAGGGCCTGATCCATCTTCTCGTGTCCCTGTGTTGTATTCATCGTATCTGTTTGCGTCCGTTTGCAGTCGCTGTGTTCGTCTCCTTGGAGGGGAATGTGAATGTGCTCTGGAAAATCAGACATCTGACTAAAGTAAGACTTCGATTGGGGTCCTTGTACGAGCTCCCAGAGCAGATACGACCCCTTATATAAGAAACGGCAGCGCCACATTGGCTTTGATGCTTTGATGATGTCATGACATTCCAACGACTCCGAAGTAAAAGTACGAAGAATTTAAAAGAAAACATTCTAGCAAACCCCCAAATAAGGACTGTCCAATCGCAGCATAGCAACCGTATCTAGGCATGGCAGGACTGGCAAGCTTCTGTTTTTTTCTGTCTTAGCTTTTATGGAATTCATTTAAAAATAAACACAAACACAAAACAGACAAGAATTAAAACAAACATAGACAAAAGAAGTGTGGTTACTTCCAAATAACTGAAAATAATAAAGGAAAATAATGACTACAAATAAATCAATAAATAATTGGAAAAAAAGTTTTGAATTAAAAAATAGGGAAGAAATGTCAAACAAAAACAACACATCATGTCAGAGCTTTTATTGCATCCAAAATGAGGGAGGTTTCACCAGCATACACGCTCTTAAAGGGCTGGAGGTTCACTGCTGAACCAGCAGGACGGTCACATGACTCAGTGTTGGCTTCAATCTCAGACTGTAAACATCAGACATCATTTTTCTTTCTAATATGTACAGTATTTCTTCTACTTGTAGTTGAAACATTTGCATGAAAGGAGATTAAGAAAAGTTTGGAAATTAAACGTTGCATATAATCCAACATATTTATGAGTGTGTACATTCATACAATGTATGAGTGTCAATAATCTGCTGAGAATATATTTGGGATAAAAGGAAGAAACAGACAAAATCATTAAACAGTAAACAACGGAAACTGAACACTCTTATCTTAACGAAGGTGGAATCGACTGCAGGACTGTTGTCTTGGATTGAACTAGTTTGAGCTAAGTCTACTTCATAAACTGGGAACTGAGTATCTAGTTTACTGTGTTTTAATAGTTCTGCACAAATGACCACTAAAAACAAGTAAGTTCTTTCAGAATGACGTCCAGAATGGCATTCATGTGACATTAAGAAAGATATGGTGATATTCTGGATGGTCTGGGAGGCAAAAAGACACTCTGAGCTTTTTATAACCCAAGTTTGTAAATGCAACATGTAGAAAAAGCCTGCAGTGCAGAGCAGAGCCCCCATGTGTTGTGTACCTGCGTGGACTCCTAAATCCTGTAGCTCTGTTTAAAACAAAGAGGCAGAAACTTTAGCTTCCGGTCAGCTCGACTGCAGAATTTATTCTGCAACATCAACATAAATACTGTACGTGAGTAAATACTCATCGACCGACTGTCTGAGGTTATTAACTAAATGCTCACGGTAGCATCAGGTGAGTTACAGCGACCTAATGTGTTAATACATTGATAACTGAAGCACCATAAAGTAAACAACTGAGTAGTGTCCTTGTTCTGTCATTACACTTCCACTACATATTAGCCACGAGGACACCCAACACCCACCTGAGTCTTTATACTCTCAAAGAATGGACTGATGGTATAGAACATAAAACTTATAATTATATGTCTTTGTATTTGGTTTTAAATGTATATTTGGGTTGAATAAGTTCAGAGTTGTAAGTACCACACTTCCCATCATGCTTTGGGTTTTTTACACCATATAAAAACAATCTGCTTTGAATAGTTTCAGTGTCGTCCGTGTCATCACTAAAGCAACCGACGAGCTGGCTTCAGTGGAGGCGGCTGGTACTTGTCCCTTGTAGATGAAGTCTGTGGTCGGTGGATGATCTGACCCGAGTTGAGGTTGGTTCTGTCTTTCCAACCGAGTTAACTGTTGTCTGATGACCTTCACTGCTTCCTCAGTGTGGATACGAGTCTCTGTGAGCACAGACTGACTGAGTATAACAAACAAACTATGTCGTCTGTCTTCTTGTTCTGCATTTGTCTGTGTAAACTGTTCATGTACAGAGTTATTGGGCGACTCGTTTAATGACATTTCCCAGTAACATTCGGGGTTTGCAGGTATTTCCAAAGTGATTGTTGGCCAGACCGCAGCAAAGCACGGCCAGCGCTAATGAAGCTTCCCCATCGGCCTTTGAACAGATCTATTCTGTCCACTGCCTCCTGCGGAGAAGGTCCGGGTTGTCAGATGCAGCCTCCTTTTCTCCCCCCTTTCTGATGTCGGAAAGCGGGGTTACGACCTCTAGTGGCGCTGTAGAGAAATGTGTTGTCGGATTGTTTGGATCACATGCACATGTTCACCACAACACGTAATGCGATACACATTTCTGCTGTCTGCAGGGGGCAGTAAAGCGTTGTGACAGTTGGATGTGATGCAATGCGACGATAAAAGAGTTGTAGAAGAAGTGTAGACTTAGACTTAGACTTAGACTTTATTAATCCCACAGCAGGAAATTTACACGTCACAGCAGCAAAGACAGAAAGGTGCAGAAACACACAGCAGACAACACTGTGTCAATAAGAAGTAGAAGTATTTAAAAAAGAAAAACAATATACAAATAATAAATACAGATATAAAAAATATGGGGGACAAAAATAAATATATACACGGAAAATATAAAGTATGTACAGATTGTGCAGATTTATGTGCAGTTAAACAGTCTTCTAGCCGTAGGAATGAACGACCTGCGGTAGCGCTCCTTCTTACACCGTGGGTGTAGCAGTCTGCTGCTGAAGGAGCTGCTCAGGGCCCCCACAGTCTCGTGCAGGGGGTGAGAGGTGTTGTCCATGATGGATGTCAGCTTGGCTAACATCCTCCTCTCCCCCACCTCCTCAATGGAGTCCAGCGGACAGTCCAGAACAGAGCCGGCTCGCCTAATCAGTCTGTTGAGCCTCCTCCTGTCCGTGCCTTCAGACTTCAATTTGTCTTTCTTCTTTTTCGTATATCGGACAGCTCAAGGTGGCTGTAAGATTACAGTCATGTGGGGGTTAGAAGTACTGTACATTGACACTACAGGACTTCCATCCATCCAAATGTAGGTTTAAAGAACGGTTAACTGAGCGTACATGAAGGATCCATATTTGTTTGTCTTTTCAGGCACTTCCATATCATTTAGTTCCAAGCGCCAACCTCCAGGTCTGAAAAGTGAACTGACTTAAACCTGCATTCTTTCTAATGGCCAGCAGGGGGCGACTCCACTGGTTGCAAAAAGAAGTCAGATTGTATAGAAGTCTATGAGAAAATTACGCTACTTCTCACTTGATTTATGACCTCAGTAAACATTTTCCTGATGAGTTTATTGTCTCAATCGCTACTTTCAAGTCTTCGGCAACACAGCGTGATGTTCATTTTGTAAATCATATTTTCAATTTATCGTATGCTTTTTGGCGTAACAAACTCCTCCTCGAGATTTAATCAGGTCGATTTAAAATGTGTGCAGTGCAATCTAAAGACCTTCGGGATGCTTGAGTTATCGTGGAACGATGTTGCCATGACGTGGCGGCCATTTTGTGCGTTTCACCATGAAACTGGATGTTGCTGTAACTCCAGTGTACATGGTCCGAGTCCAGAGTCCAGAGTCCAGAGTCCAGGCCTTACGACATCTGCATGCCAATTTTGAGTCATAGCCATTGCACCACCTCCTGGCATCTGGAAGTAACCTACTGGCTGCAGTACGCCCCAACGTGCACTCTCCCTCTGGAGACTTGAGTGTGTCAGCTTAAGCTGCAGCAGGTGGAGGTGGAGGTGGAGGTGTGAGGGTGGGACCAGCATACGGAGGCGAGTCTCCTACGTCTGTCCCCACTTTTCTTTCTTGACTGCTGACAATATTAAACCAGCATCAGAACTTGTGTGTGTCTTCTCCTTTTTTTTTCACTCCATGCCCCCAGGTTACTTTTTAAACCCCACCCCCGGACGGCCTCATTTGACTGCACTACATCCATTCCACCAGCAGATGTCGCTCTCGTCACGTTCACTGTGTTCACTGGTCTCTGATCGCTATGGCCTCTATTATTAACACTATCGTCTGTGTCCTCTTGTTTTGCTTCAACTTTATTTGGTAGTTATGTAAAGTGTGTGTGTGTGTGTGTGTGTGTGTGTGTGTGTGTGTGTGTGTGTGTGTGTGTGTGTGTATAACCGGACAAAGTTTACATGCACTGCACTTTTCATTTGGAACATAACACGAAATGAAAATGAATTCGGTTAGAATTCTGTTTTCTATTAAACTTAATTATAAGTTTACTTATGAATTAAAGAGGCATCTCCAGTTCACACTGACGGCCTGATGAATAATATGGGGGCGTTAACACAAAGCAGAATCACTTCCTGATGTCTCGCGTCATTGAAAGCCAGTCAGGGCAGCAGCTGAAATGAAAACAGAACACTTCTGAGGCTTGACTTTCATTTCTGCTCTTTTTCCTCTCATTAACATGAAGTGGGCTCACGGGACACCTGAAGGTACGTATGGAAACACGGAAAGAGGCTTTGTCGTATAAAATCAATGTTTCTTTTCCTCCTTCTTGTGTTATTCTCAGTGTGATGTTCATTCTTTTCTTTTAAAGTCAGAGGAGCTGGCTGAATGGATGGAGAATGGGAAACTGGTTTTCGACTGGCCGGGCTGTGGTTCCAGCAACATCACAGTGTGGTAAGATGGCGGCTTTCTTTCTTTAGTAAGTATCACTGATTTGTTTACGTCGGCTTCAAAACACCAAGAGAAACAGTCCAGGTGAGAATGAATTCTTCCGTTTCTGTTGCTGTAATCATGACATGTTCAACTCTGCCTGAAGCAGAAAGTAAACAATGATTCAGACTATAATCAGTAACTAGAACACAGTCGACATGACCCAACCTGTTCGGCCAGGAGGGAGGAAGCAGGCTAACCAACTTGTGTCAGTCCAATGTGAAATAATAAAGCTCCTATATATCACCTTTTGGCCTTTTATTGGCGGTATACAGTTGAGAGGCACTAAAGGAAATATGGACAGACAGAGACAGATATCATGTGTACCTTAGCCACCGCCACACCCGTTGTGATGTCATTAATACTGCAGGTAGGTCCAGGTGTTAAGCTGAGATGCAAAGTGAGCTCAGAGAAACGTCCCTCCTTCAGCACTTTAATGTGAAAACAAACTCTGCACAGCGATGCTCAAACATCACAGTCAAGTAACAGTCAGCAACTTTACAGTGTGACACCAAGTTACAAGCAGGAATCCGTCTTTACAACAAAGTCTGACAAACCAAATAAGAATCTATTGACTATTAAATGAGAAAGCATAATTTACAGTCTCGTGATAACCAGTGTGTCAAAGGCAGACTCTGACTCAGCAGCAGGTTTCCTCTCTGTGGTTTGAGTTTTCCTGTTCTACAGCTCAAACATTCATTTCCTCTGTAGGTCTGAACCCAGGACTTACTGACTCTTGTCTTTGGTCTTCGTTTTACGTTGCCACTGTGGAGCTTTTTGACTTCCTCTACCACAAAGTGTTCATGCCAACATCCAACAATATCTTCAGTCCGGTCAGCAGTTCTCCCCTGCTGAACACAGCCTGGGCTAAATCCCCCCCCCCCCCCCCCCCCCCCCGAGCTGTCTGACAATTTGCCAGAACCTCTTTAATGCCGGCTCAAAGTCCTTATCTATGTCCTCCCCGAACTCACACACAAGTTTTTACTTCTGCGACCACAGAAGCTGCAGTTCTTCTGGCCTCCAGATACCAGTTTGCTGCTTCAGTTGTCCCCTGGGCCATCCAAGCCAGAAAGGACTGCCTCTTCAGCTCGATGGTCTCTTTGACCACTGGTGTCCTCCAGAAAGTTCACCACCATCCCTCACCATCTGATCCACCTCATCAGCTGAGTGTCCAAGACATACGGCTGCATATAAAACAACTACAGTCAGTCTTCGACTAAAAAGTTGACGTTCAACCTTTGATGTCCATCACAACTATGAGTACCACAGAAGTCCAATAACAAAACACCAGTCAGGTTCCGATCCGGCAGACCGCTCCTCCAGGTTTCTCTGTCTTTGCCCACATGAGCGTTGAAGTCAGCAGAACTGTAGAATCCCCAGACGGAGCCCTCTGCAGGACCCCACCCAGCGGACCCCACCCAGCGGACCAGATAGTCTGAAGGTGCATAAGAGACGCAGACAACAGCCAGAGCCTTCCTCTTCGGGATCCTCTTGTTCTCCTGGGAAAACACATTCCCACTCTTCATCCCCAAAGCTAAATCAGCTCTAACAAAACAGAATCTCTGAACCGCTTCCACACAGTCCAGGTTTCTGACTGTTATGTCTGTTCTCAATCAGCTGAAACTCAGAGGGAGGCGGAAACCACGACAGTCACCGCCCAGTATGGAAGTGTCGTCAGCGCACCTCAGTTTACTGATGTTCATGTGCAAAGGGATATTAATCTAACTGTCCACAATGTCAGTGTCAACAACACACATGGTAAATGTTTACCCTTAATTCACAAATACCGTATATATTTATAAATATATTTATATAAAATAAATACCGCGTTTATGTTATGTAATCACTGATATGACTTGAATTATCTGGCATTTCTGAAGAGATGTTGCATGCTTCTGTTTCAGTCCACCCTCCTGACAGGACAGACGAGACAGATGCTGTTTCTCCCACAACCGAAGGTATTGTGCTGTTTCATAACATAACTAGAGTGAATTATTATGAATACATAACTGAGGCTGAAAATGTGACATTTCCATCCAGCAAAGTCAGAGACCATCACCTGTTTTCCTTTTCTTCCCTGTCATTGGTCCATCTTGTACTTTACATGATGTTCTGCTTTCTGAATAAATGCTAACCTGAGTTTTGCTAGCCTACCAGCATCTGAGCATCTTGTTGGTGTATTGATCTAAAATCAATGAGATTTATTCATTCATTTTCTTTTAAATCTATAATCATATCCATCACTTTGGAGTCCTGTTGGGTTCAGTCAAAATTCTGTTTGCACATATATGGACCAGAGATCCATCAAAGTAAATCTGGACCTGAGCCAAAACCAAGGCACACTCAAGTCCGGAACCGGTGTGGTTCGGGTCTGGTTCTTGGGTTTTGTCTGAAAGCCTAGCACAGATCTGCACACATACATGCAGTATTTGCTAACTTAGAAGAATACGAGAAAATAGATCATATTAATGTAGCTATGATTTTATTATCTTTCAGGAAGAATCCAAAGGTGCCAAGCTGAACTAAAATCTTACCTTAAAAATACAACAAAGAATCTGTTTCAAGGAACAAGGGAAGACGGATCATCGACTGCTCTAAATAGGATCTATACAGAGCTTTACATCACAGAAGGAGGCAGTGGGGAGGTTAATAGTGAACACGAAGTGATTGAATTAGAATGTAAAAGGTGTACGAGTGAAGAGAGGAAAATCCACCTCAATGACATTTTTAAACCTTTGTTAAACGAAGAGAATCCTCCACAGAGAGTTCTGACGAAGGGAATCGCTGGCATCGGGAAAACTGTCGCTGTGCAGAAATTCACTCTAGACTGGGCAACAGAAGAAGCAAACCAAACTACTCAGTTCATATTTCCATTCACATTCAGAGAGTTGAATTTAATAAAGGATAAGAGCTGGAGTCTCATGACATTAATAGGTTACTACTTTGAAGAAATGAAGGATTTGGAAATGTCAGACTACAACAATTCAAGAGTTTTGTTTTCGACGGCCTGGACGAAAGCAAATTCCCTCTGGACTTCAAGAATAATGAGATATGCCGCAGTGTTACAAAGACTACAACGGTAGACATCCTACTGACCAACTTAATGACAGGGAAACTGCTGCACAAAGCCTCAGTCTGGATCACAAGTAGACCAGCCACAGCCACTAAGATTCCCTCTGAGTTCATCAACAGGGTCACCGAGGTGCGAGGCTTTAATGATGAGCAGAAGGAGGAGTACTTTCAAAAGGAAGTTGGTCACAATGATATGGCTCAGAGGATCTTCGATCATCTTCAGTCAAAGCCGCTAAGAAGTCTGTACATCATGTGCCACATCCCAGTGTTCTGTTGGATTTCAGCCACGGCTCTCCGGAGTCTCCTGGCAGAAACTCACACAGGTGAGTTGCCCAAGACTGTGACTGAAATGTACACACACTTCCTGATTATCCAGACAAAGCGGAAACACGAGAAGGATTATCAGGACGGTGAAACAGACAAAGATGTGATCATGAAATTGGGAAAGCTGGCATTTGAACAGCTACAAGAGCGCAACATAATCTTCTATGAAAAAGACTTGAAAGGTTGTAAAATTGGTCTGGAACAAGCTGCAGTTTATTCAGGAGTTTGTACAAAGATCATAAGAAAAGAATATGGTCTTCACAGACAAGAGATTTACTCTTTTATACATTTAAGTGTTCAGGAGTTTCTTGCAGCTCTGTATGTATTAGAGACCTTCATAGATAGAGGAGAAAATCTGCTTCCCAGCCAGACACATGTGAAAGTAGCATCAGAGAAAGGAGATCTTCCCGTCATCCTCCTCCACAAGAATGCGGTGGACATGGCTTTGGTCAGCAAAGACGGACAATGGGATTTGTTCCTGCGCTTCCTGGTCGGTCTGTCACAGGATAAAAATCAGGAGCTTCTTCAGAAAGTGTTTGGATTTAAAGGAAGGTGTCCACAGAGCAACCAGCAGACAATCAGATACATTCACGAGAAGATCAGGAAACTGTCTTACACCGACAAGAGTATCAATCTATTCCACTGTTTAAATGAGCTGGGTGACCAGTCTCTGGTGGATCAAGTCCAGAAGTACCAGAGCTCAGGAGATGTTAGTAAAATCTCACCTGCACATTGGTCAGCTCTGGCCTTTGTGTTGCTTGTTTCCAATGAAGAGCTGGATGTCTTTGATCTGAAGAAATACTACGGATCGGATGAGGTTCTGGAGAGGATGCTACCTGTGCTCAAAGCATCGAAGACAGCTTTGTAAGTATTTGGCCTCAAGAAAACCAACTGCTCTGAAGCTTAGTATAGAAGGACAGAGGAGAGTGTTTGCCAAATGTTAACAGTCATTTTGTTTTTGTCTTTAGACTGAGTGACTGTAACATCACTGACAGATGTTGCAAGTCCATTTCATCAGTTCTCAGCTTGGAGTCTTCTGGTCTGGAGGAGTTAGACCTGAGCAGAAATAAACTGCTGGACTCTGGAGTGACAGTGCTCTCCAGCAGTCTAAAAAGTCCCAACTGCAAACTCCAGAGACTCAGGTAAGAACATCCAGATGCAGATGAAGTATCAAGGACTGTGGGACACCTAAACTGAGAGCAATTCTTGTTTCTTTAGTCGATGTTACAGTGAACTTACAACAGATGTCTCTTACTGTATCTAGAAGTGATCATGATCGTCTTCAAGTTCAAGTTCAGGCTAACCCAACATTGTTTTTGCATCCTCTGAGTCTTATATCAGTTTCATCTCTGTGGATCCAGTACAGAGATAAAGTCCAGGATGTGTTTAGCCTAGCTTGGCACAAAGTCTGGGAGCAGGGGGACACTGTTAGCCTAGCTCCTTTTTAAAAGAGAATCAATCCAACAACTCCAAGTCTGTCTGATTTACATGTTGTATGTTGTTTATTGAATGGTGTAGAAAGAGAAAAAAAAGACCACTCTTAAGGCTGCTTCCTTAACCGCACATATGTTCCAGTTGTGATTTCCAACAGGTGTGAACTGCAACAGAGTTTAACATGAATAGTTATCCAAGAAAGGTTAGAAGAAAACGCACCACAGTGTAGAAACTTGTCTTTGCAATTGCAATTTGGATTCAAGCCTGAGACCATCAGGCTCGAGGTGGATAAACCATAATGCTCTTTTTGTTTCTTTTTGTGTAGTTTGAAAAAATGTGGCATTACAAAAAAAGGATGCCACTCATTGGCCAGTGGTCTGGCTTCAAACCCGTCCCACCTGAGAGAGCTGGATCTCAGCGAGAATACACTTCATGATGAAGGACTGGAGCTACTTTCAGGATTTCTCAACAAATGTTCTTTGGAAACACTGAGGTAACCTGTTAATAACATATGATCATGCTATTCTTAGTCTTACCAGTAGTGGAGCTAAAATATAAAATGTATATATATATATATATATATAAATAGGGTTCATCCTCTGGAGAGCAGGAAAGGGATTCAAAGCAACCTGTGTGTAAGATTGTTGTGTACAAGTGGAGATTTTGCCCTGATGGTGATGCGATGGGAATGAATAGGGTTCATCCTCTGGGGACCGTGACTATCCTCAGCAAATCTCATGGCCACCTAACCTGTAGTTAACAAAAGAGCTCAGAGTCAGGAGTCTATCCTGTCTGCAGGTTATGTGAGTGTGGCATCAAAGGGGAACCTCTGGCTTCAGCTCTCAGCTTGAACCCATCTCATCTGAAAAACCTGGATCTGAGCAGGAACCGTTTGGGACCTCAGGCAGTCGCTCAGCTCTTTGGTTTTCTGAAGCATCCTGACTGCCAGCTGGAGAGATTATGGTAAGCTTTGGGAAAGGTAACACCAGCGCTCAAATTCACTAAATATAGAGGCTTTAAGGGAAAATGTACCACAACTAATAGTCTACTGTCAACTAAACCCAGCTGACTGCAGACAGATAGACTGAAGGCTGCTCTTTCTCACTTTTGATGAAGCTAGGCTCGCTGTTTCCCCCTGCTTCCAGTCTTTGTGCTAATCTAGGCCAATGTTCACAGACAGAACGTTTCTGAGAGGTTTCTGTTTCCTGTTGCTCCACTAGAGGCTTACATTGTTTGGTGCTGAATGTAGGTGCATGAGATTTGAGGGGGGTAGTGAAGACCTCCTGTTTGTTAAACCAGCCTGAAGCTCCTTGCTGGCAGGTGAAAAGAAGCAGCTGGAAATACCACATGGCGTGGACGTAGTAGGCGTCAAAGAAAAATCGTCTCCTGCTGCATGAAAACACAACTACAAAACAACAAAGACTGAAAAACATTTACTTCCTTTTTTATTTTTGTAAAGGCTTTTTAAGACAAACCTACAAACAGAATGTGCTGCAGCTCTGACCTCAGCTCTGGCTTCGAACATTTCCCAGCTGAGGGAGTTGGACCTGGGAGGGAACATCCTGGGGGACGCCGGAGTGAAGGAGATCACTGCTCTACTGAAGGATCCAAACTGCAAAGTGGAAACGCTGAGGTGAGACAGTCCTCATACGTAAAGAAACCTGAAAGATCAGGTCCTGCTTTGTGACCGCATGCTGTTAAATGTATATCTGTGGTTGCTAAGTCAGTCTAGACCTCAGGTAACCAATCAGATAACCAGCCAGGCCTGAGTACAGGGAGCCTACAGCTTTGGCCAGGGCATCGGTCCTGGTCGGGCTCAGCCTGAAGAAACAATGTGGGGCCACTGCCATGAGGGAGAATAGGTGTAGGGGCTCTGGTGCTTTGCCAAGTGGGGGGTCCGGTCATTTACAGAGCTAAAATGAAAGAATAATGAAGCTCAAGTGTTTTATGTAGTATTTCCTTATCCAGGTGTGGAGTCATCAGGTCAGGGCAGTTGGCAGGTTGACAAGCTGATTTGAATGACATCAGAGTTAGCTGGTCCATCCCATATGAAAAGCTCAGCCCGTGGGTCAGAGGTCAGAGGTCAGGGTCTGGAGCTGCCGCTGCATTTTAACTGTTTTCCCCAACAGACTGGCTGGCTGTCGGTTTACAGACAGTGGCTGTGCTGCGCTGGCTGCCAGTCTGAAGTCAAACCCCGCCCACCTGAGAGTCCTGGATCTGGCAAGAAATGACCTCGGAGACGCTGGTGTCGAAAACCTCTCTGAGTTCTTGGAAGAGCCACTTTGTCAAGTGGAGACACTGAAGTGAGTGTTGTGGCCATTTTCAAATGGTTTATAACCTGACCTGTCGTTGGAGTGAATTTAGAGATAAAAGTCATAAACGTGTATCACATTAGTTAAAAAAGAATTACCTCAGTCATAGTCCTCCATAATTAATGAATATTTCAGATACACAAAACTGTTTAATCGTCTCCTTCCAGCCTGAGATGCTGCACGTTAACGGCAGCCTGTTGCCAGTCTTTGACCTTTGCCCTCAGGGCTCCTCAGGGCTCCTCTGCTCTCAAAGAGCTCGACCTCAGCTACAACCGCCTGATGGACCAGGGGGTGAAGCTGCTTTCTGATTGGCTGAGGAAACCCCAGTGTCGACTGCAGATACTGAGGTGAGTTCTTCATACACATTTTCTGTAATTCTTTCTTCCCTGGGCACCAGTTAAATTACTAAATATAGTTCATCTAGTTTGACTATTTCAGTGTCAGACAGCAGCTGGTTGTTCAAACTGCCACCATGTTTCGGTCACCGCGTCATTAAACAAAACCTAGAACTACATTTAAGTAGGACATGTACTGTACAATACAATTAAAGTGGCAAATTGTATCACTGAGTCCAAATTGTACCCAGATTTCTGACATGTGTGTGGACATTTGAAGGCCCAATAAAATTGTCTATACCCCCAGCAGACCGATAATAGGGACTTCTGATGTCCTCTAATGACAAAATGTTTGGCCGTCCAGCTTTTCACCTCCTCACAGCGTAAAAGAGACTGAAGGTCATTGCATAGCTGCATGTTGTCAGCATAGAAATGATGAAGTTGTGTTTTCTAAAAGTATTAAAAGCATATATAATAAAAATAAAATAGGGGTACACCACAGGAGACAGAGGGGAAGAAATGAAAGAGATCAGACCTGAAGGTGACCTTGAGGTGTCCATGTGCATGATTCTAACAGTTCTAACTGGTTTTTGTCACTGTGGCATTAAAACAATGTTTTTCTCTGCCAGGTTGTCGGAGTGTACAGAGAGCAGCTGTAAGTCTCTGGTCTCGGCTCTGAGGGTGAACCCTTCACACCTCAGAGAACTGGTGCTGGAGAGTCCTCTAGTAGGACCAGGTCTGCAGCTGCTGTCTGGTCTAGTGGAGGACGAACATTACGCTCTGCAAACGCTGACGATGCTGAAGTGATCAAACATCTGAGCACTGAAAAACACCTGAGTGACACTGAGACAAGGTTCTCCATCCAGATGCCCTCAGACTCTCTCTGCTGTCCCAGTCACCTGACTCTCACCTGTTCCCTTCCCTCATCGGTATATTTACTGGACCTTTAACACCCATTCCTTGTAACATTGTCAGTGTTGCTCATTCTGCATCCAGCCACCTGTTGTTTGACTGTTTGGACCTCCATCCTGTTGCCAGTTTTGAGTGTGTTTGTCTGCCTTTGAGTCCTCCTCCCTCCGTTGCCTGTGACTGTCTGTCCAGCAATCACACCGAACCTGCTTGTTTCTCTGGTACGTTTGCCGGGTTAGTGTGGTTTCTTTGAGCTGGTGTGAAAGCTGTCAACTGAACTCTGGAGCAGACCGAACAACCGGATCGAGACTGCTTGAAAAGGAGGGTCATGGTCCACTTCCAATCAGACTGTGGTTTCGTTCGTTTGTGGTGTGAAGAACTTTCTGATGTTAGATATGTGATTTTAGCGTGAATTCAAGCTTTTTTAAATTCTAGATTTTACCTCTAAGCTGATGTGGACTTTTGGTCTCCTCCACCTCCTGAGGGAAACATCTGTCTCTTTAGCTGCTAATGCTGCACCATGTCCAGCAGCTCGTCTCTGACTGAGTCTGTCTGCTGTCTGTGAACCAGGACAGATAGACCAGGAGCCGAGAGTGAACCAGGACAGATAGACCAGGAGCCGAGAGCGAACCAGGACAGATAGACCAGGAGCTGAGAGCGAACCAGGACAGATAGACCAGGAGCTGAGAGAGAACCAGGACAGATAGACCAGGAGCCGAGAGTGAACCAGGACAGATAGACCAGGAGCTGAGAGAGAACCAGGACAGATAGACCAGGAGCCGAGAGAGAACCAGGACAGATAGACCAGGAGCTGAGAGTCACTTAGAAGACTCAGCTGATGATTCAGAGACACCAACACACTGTCAGCTCAAACACTGTTAAAATATCCATTAGAGCTGCTCTAATGACTAATGAAGTAACATGTTAAATTTAATTAAGAAGCACAGGCTCTTTGATCTTGTTTAGTTTGACCAAATGAACGCTTCTGACTGACAGAAGCTTCCCTCTGTGAAGGAAGTTAACTGTTAATTATCTTGTATCTTATCAAACAAATCTGACACTACAGCGCCTTTAAAAAAGCATGTAAATGAAAGAAATCTACAGCTGCTTGACTTCAGTCAGATCTTTTAGCCTTTAAATGGACACGTTGTATTTCAGAGGTAACCTGTTGCATGAATGAACAATGTTTGAATCATTGAATTAAATTGAATTTGAATTGCTTAAAACCCGAGGGGTGAACTTCAGGTAATCATCTTTTCTTTTCTTCTATTCAGTCCAATTCATTCATTTCCGTCCACTGAACACACAGTTTTGGGGTATTTTTGGCTTCGTAATGGAAGTAGTAATTGTGGACAGAACGATAAATGAACGGTAACATCTGTCTGCAGTAGTTCAGTGCGGTGCTGCAGTGGTTCAGTGCAGTAGTTTAGTGCAGTAGTTCAGGATGGTGCTGCAGTGGTTCAGTGCAGTAGTTCAGTGCAGTAGTTCAGGATGGTGCTGCAGTAGTTCAGTGCAGTAGTTCAGGATGGTGCTGCAGTAGTTCAGTGCAGTAGTTCAGGATGGTGCTGCAGTAGTTCAGTGCGGTGCTGCAGTGGTTCAGTGCAGTAGTTCGGTGCTGCAGTAGTTCAGGACGGTGCTGCAGTGGTTCAGTGCAGTAGTTCGGTGCTGCAGTAGTTCAGTGCAGTAGTTCAGGATGGTGCTGCAGTAGTTCGGTGCTGCAGTAGTTCAGTGCAGTAGTTCAGGATGGTGCTGCAGTAGTTCAGGACGGTGCTGCAGTAGTTCAGTACGGTGCTGCAGTAGCTGCCACATTCACATGCAGAAATCACTTCCTGTATTTCAGCAGCCACATCACAACTTCATCTCATTTCTTAAAATAACAAATGATGTCCTTTCTCCATGACTTAATTATTAGCGTGAGGTAACTTGATAATACACAGTGCTGATGACAGCATCAGCGGTGTGGCTTCTTTGTCTCCACGCTGGGAGAAACAATTTCATGACGAAACAGACAGAACAGTAAGTACAACAGCCTGATATCCTCAGATAATGAGCCATTTAAGTCCTGATCAATACTACACTATAATATCAAACTGATAACCAGATCATTAAATCCTGATCTCAGGATAACAGACCTAAATAACTTGATCTGAGCACCAATAGTTATTCTCAGATAATATATAACTATTTCCCCCCGGGGATCAATAAAGTATTTCTGATTCTGATAATCAGGTAATTAAGTCCTAATCTCAAGATTAAATATTATTAGTACCCACAGTGTTTGTTGGAGTTGGTGTCTGTGAGTCCGACCTCCAAACGATCCCTGAGAGCTTTAAGGAAAAGTTTGAATTTTATGCAGATGTGTATTCTCTTTGTTGATGAGTTGCATCAACCTGAACAAACTATTCCTTTAAAGTGTAAAATAAGACAATCACAGTGAAAACTGTACAAGACTGTGGAGCATTGTGGTCTACCAGTGTCCTCCCTGAAAGGACTAGATGAAATCCGACAAACAGAAACTTGGAGGACAAACGCCTACAGCTGCTCTAAACCCGCCATGTCCACCTTCACTTTGATAAACAGCGTGTCGTCGTTGACATACGCAGCATTTTGAGGAGTTTCTAGCTTGTTGAGGGGAATGAAGCATGAAAATCCCACAGCAATGTTGCTGACAGACTCGAAAGCGGGTCGTTGGAAGCTTTTGGATGCCGGGTCGGGCCTGAAGCTGAGAATGCGGTGGTTACCGGCACCACTTTGATCCAGAACAGACAGAAACACGGTCTGTCTGAAAGGCCACGGCAGCAGAGCATCAAAGTCTCCCGGCATCAGGACAACATAAAGGGACAGGTGAGTTCCTCTTCCCTCCCCGTCCCCGTTCAGATAAACCTTGGCAGCCATTTTGTAGCCGCAGCGTCCGGTGTGGAACGGCACGCTGCTCAGGCAAGGTGGCTGACCTTTGGCCTCGGCTTCCCTCCTGTTCCCGAAGTCGTCGATCTTCCAGATCAGTTTGCCATCATAGGACGTTGCTTCGAGCTCCTGCAGGTGCTGTTTGTTGCGACTGAGCTGAGCCTCGTGGAGATCCAGGAGACCCGAGTGATGCTTCAGATTCTCCTCCAAAGTTCCTGAAAATGAAAACCAACAGCATTGACTGAAACAGGAAACACCAATGTGGGTGTGTGGGGACACAAAAACCAACAAAAAAATCCACCTGCTCCTTTAAAAACAGGAACACTGACAGTGACTCATTCAAAGCAGCTTTATAGACGCATGCTTTCAGGTTTTGTTACCCAGGTGTTCTTTGAGGGCCTCGGTTGCCGACACTTCCTGGATCACCACATCCAGAGACTTTCTGAGCTGCTCTAGCTCCTCCAGAGCAGGGCCGAGTCCCCGAGACACCTGCTGGACGTCCAGCTGGACGGTGGACAGGACGTCCTCCTGCTGGCTCAGAGTCCTCTGACCACACAGACGGAAAGACGGAGGTAACATGGTTCAGTGATGCTGCTCTGAAACTCTAAGTGTCAATCTGGATGTTCTAGTTCATATTCTGGTTCATGAATTAACAAAACAAGAGTGAACAGATACAAAGACACAGTGTCCAACACGCTCGGGTGCTTCGACCTTTATAGACTTGTTTGTTTCCAACATGATATTCTGTTGATGTGAGTTGGATCAAGGTTCCCTCGTCATTGTGATTAAGTGAACTAACAGTAACAGAGTCCTCCACAGATTCTTCATCACTCCTCTATAACAGACTCCAAATCGATGCAGCAGAACCAGAGATGTCCTCTTTTTTATTCCACACATTCTTTTAAACCTGCTGCCTACATTACCCACAATGCAACTTGACCGCAGACAGTCGTGTGTTATGCTAGTAGCGGCTAATGTAGCCTGCAGCAGAGATGAGCAGATCTCTGGTCAGCTCACTTCTTTAACTCCACTCCAACAGACAGTCTTCAACCGACGCTGACTCGAGTGACATCACAGTTGACGATGCTCATCGCTTCAAGGTGTCACTCACATTAAGACACGAAGATACAGATGAAATGATGGTGGATTAACCTGAGCTGTAGAGACGATGTGTTCATGGCTGCTGTTTTGCTGCACCAGCGGTCTGATTGTCTTCTGCAGAGCAGCGAGCAGTAAACTGTCCGTCTGGACCTCCTGCTGCCTCAGCTGCGCCTCCTCCTGGAGAACCCCCACCTGACCGAGGAGACACCAGTCTGAGCTAAACACTTCAGAAATATTGAATATTAGCAAAGATAAAATCAGTGCTACACAAAGGCTTGTAGCTATAATGTGTGGACGGATGATGCTCGAGGTTCACTGCCAGCGTCCCCTAGACGTACCTGTTGTTCCAGGTGGGTGTTACTCCTCAGCACCAGCAGCATGTGATGGCCGACAGCAGCGCCTTCATGTAGCTTCACCTTCCCTCTCTTCTCCTGCAGGTAATGAACACACAGAGTTCTGCCGGTGGTCTCATGCCAGCGCTCCGGTGTTTCACTGCTGGTTTAGATGAACTCACCTGAACAGAGCAGCCGAACCTCTCGTAGGAACAGTGGATGTGAACCTCAGGACACGATTCTCTGTGCTCGCTCAGCTGGAACACAAGACAGATTCAAACAGCTGCAAACGTTTGTTAATGTTCATTTTATCAGACGGCCCGATGGAATACTTGATTCTGATTGGTCAGTCTATCCATGTGAGTCACAGTAAGATCCCTCAGTAATCCTGTGTTTGCTGCTCATTACATCATATTAAAGGTTCCCTGTGGAGTTTCTGACCTCTCGTAGCACCAGGAGGACTTGTTTTATTAGAGGGTCCCTGTTTTGTGTGAAGGTGAATGTGGGTGAAGCGATCTACGCTCCTGCCGATGGTTTGACACTCTTCCACTGATCAACAGGTGGCGGTAATGAGTCAAGAAACTCTGCACTGCGCCAACAAAGGTAGTGAAGAAGAAGAGTGCTAGCCAGTAACACATGGATGATCTGGACCAGAGCGGCTCACATTTGGTGGTTTGGTGCCGAAACTCTCACTGGGTGCAGAGGTTTCTGATGTGAAGGGGCTCACCTTGTGTCTGGGGACCTTCTGGGAGCAGCTGTTGGGACAGTCCACCTCCACCTCCGGACAGGAGCTCTGCACATGATCCTACAGAACAGAGTCACCACAAACACATCAACGGGACTCGACACTGAAAGCTCAACGATTCAGACTTGTGGTCCCTCATGGTGGTCACTCGGTACACGGTACGTCCTCTTCAGCCTAACAAGAACATCTCTGCAGATTCTCTTTAATTAATAAATTCATGTCTGGTGTTCGGTTTCAGGGCAGAAATCCTCTCCTGACATGAAGTGACGGACCCCAGTTTAAGAATGAAATCCAAACTTGTTTCTTTGACCTGTTCTGAGACCAAGCAGAGGACTGGACCGTCAGGACAAGAGACTCTTAAACCCAACTGGTGCCACAGTGTCTGGGCATGACTTTACCTGGATGAGGCTGAGTTGCTGCGGTTGCTGGCAGTGTGGGCAGGGCTCCATGCGGTGAGGACACGTGTTGGTCAGGTGTTCCTGCAGGTATCTCCTCTGTAGCGCCGCCCTGCAGCCTGGGTTGCAGCACTGCAGCTGCTCATACTGACACGACCTCAGGTGCTCCTGCAGGGGATGAAATGACGGAAGTAAAAAACAAACCGTCACAGAGCTTCCTGAACTTCTTCATGAAGATGGTATCTGTGATTTCATGTGTTTATCAGGTGGATTGTTGGGTTTAGACATTAGCGTCGTATATTTCCCTTATGTTCAAGGTGTCTAGTGGTGGAGGGACCACACAGCAGTCGGTACAGTCAGTCCACATAGTCCAAAATACACAGTGTGTTATCGTCATCGTGGGGGGGGGCGACGAGGTCAGACCTAAACATCAGCTCTGTACACATTCACACATACTAATCCATTAAAAGGCTGAGCTGTTGCTTCATAAAGTCTACCTGCAGATGGTGTAATGTGACGACAGAGGTGCATGCTGGGGAATTGGTGCAGTACACTTCTAAATTGGAGATTTCTCGTTTGCAGCAGTTGTCCTGGAAAACCTGCAGGGAGAAAACTCTCGATTAGTATCTTTTTAAACTTTTATACGCCGACGTCTTTCCAAACTGAGTAGCTGGTGTCCAATCAGAAGGCTTTCATGTAGCACAGCCTGCGAGGTTTACAGCTGAACGTCACCATAAAGCTCCGTAAAGATCCAGCTGAGACACCAACACACTGTTTCATACATTATTATGAAAGTATTGATTATAGCTGCTTTAAGTGATGAGCCGTATTTTTGCAGCTGAATAATGAAAACGTCCCTGAGCTTTGCTGTATCACCACCATCAGGTCAAGACCTCTTGTAGAAACACCTTCATCACCTGGAGCGGCCTCGTCTGATCGGCTGTTACATTCGCGGGCTGTTAAAGTGAAGGCCGTCCTCGCCGTGCCTCCTGATTGGACACCAGCTACTCGGTTTGGAACAAGCACCAACCTCCGGGTCTGAAAACTGAAGCTAATGCTTAAGTGTCTTAAACCTGCATTCTTTCTAATGGCCAGCAGGGGGCGACTCCATCTGTTGTAAAAAGAAGTCCGATTGTATAGAAGTCTATGAGAGAATGAGCCGACACTTGATTTAGGACCTCAGTTTGAGTTCATGTTTCAAGTCTTCTTCAATACAGCAGGATGTTCATTTAGTAGATTATGGTCCCACTCAGAGTAAAACTGACCATAAAGCAGGCTACGCTTCAGGACTCCCTCGTGATTGACAGGTCTTTACCACGGCAACCTGTCCACCTGTAGATTCTCAGCTACCTCTGTTTGGACTTGCTGCCTTTGCCTGTGAGCTTTTGTGTCGTATTGTTTCCAGTAAAGCACTGAAGTGTTCCTGGTTCTAAATACTCGGAGACACCAGCCGAACGATCGCGTCGCTCTGTAACTGCCAACTCAAAAGATGATGACACGTCGACATCGTGTTTCTGCTGAAAACAAAAGAATCGGTTCAGACCTCAGCTGGTGTGATCACAGCTCCGTCTACTGGACAAACTGGGCTGGACGGTGATGAACGCTCCCTGAAACACAAAGCAGACTGACGTTCATAAGGACGGCAGGTAAGCTCCGAAAATAAATTCTCTTTGTGTTTGGTCTGAACACACCTTCACAGGTGCTTTTAAGGTGGACTGTGTCAGTGTGAGTGTGTTTTAAGGTGGACTGTGTCAGTGTGAGTGTGTTTTAAGGTGGACTGGCTCCTACAGCAGTCCTTGGAGACAGTGGAAGCAGTAGATGTGTCCACAGGAGTTCTGCTGAGGGTTGAACACGACTCCTCTGCAGACGGGACAAACAAACTCCTCTTTCAGCGTCAACACAAACTTCAGGCAGTGCTGGATGGAGGTCAGCTCTGACTCCCAGGAGCTGACGGAGCCCATCGACCTCTGCCTGGACTCCTCCGACCTCCTCGCGGACTCCTCGGATCCTCTCAGCTTGGTATCTGCTGTCGCCATGAGTCTGCAGGGGGGCAAGTGATTGCAGCCCCTCTGTAGACTGCAGTGAAATAAGAGCAAATGATTCTGAATTAACAATGTGCAGTTAAACTGAACTGGTGGCTGGTGTGTGTGTGTGTGTGTGTGTGTGTGTGTGTGTGTGTGTGTGTGTGTGTGTGTGTGTGTGTGTGTAGAAGTCAGGATGTCCTCCACTAGACCAAAAAACACTTATAAGCGAGTAACAAGTTATGATTAACTTCATACACATTGTGACCTGTAAATCTAAACACAGCCTTTTAAATAACGTACACAGAAGATATAACGCTGCTTACAGAGCGTCATGTCAGGGTTTGTTCTGTTCGGGTTGCAGATGGTTTGGTTTACCTCACTGAGGAAAGGAAGTAGAGCCTGAGAGGCAATACTCAGGGCTGGATGGAAATCAAACATGTATCATAAAGTCAAATATCAGCTCTCTATCAGCTGTTTACATCTCTGTAAAACTACTCCATTACAAGCAGAACTCCTGTATTCAAAACCTCACTTCAGTAAAAGTATTTAAGTATTGTTAGCAAGAGGCAGGTGAAGTATCAAAAGTAAAAGTACTCATTATCAGAGCGGCTCCGGTCGGTGCCATCACACATGCGCGCGGGTGATATGGTCTCTATTGATCACGATCATCTCCACAGCGACATAAATCAATAAATCAATAAATCAATAATCCCCGCTGCCGCAACTCTCAACTTTAAACTGAACTCAAAACCTTCAGACTTCATCAGAACATTTCAAACATTTCCACTTTTACCTTGTGATCAGCTTCAGACTGCAGGTCTTCCGCTGAGGACCGGAACTTCTTTACTTTCACTTTCCACAGGCGGCAGGCGGGCAGACAGGCGGGCAGACAGACAGGCAGAGAGGCAGAGAGGCAGGCAGACAGGCGGGCAGACAGACAGGCAGAGAGGCAGGCAGACAGGCAGGCAGACAAGCGGGCAGACAGACAGGCAGAGAGGCAGGCAGGCGGGCAGACAGACAGGCAGAGAGGCGGCAGGCAGTCAGAGAGGCAGAGAGGCAGGCAGACAGGCAGGCAGGCAGAGAGGCAGAGAGGCAGACAGGCAGAGAGGCAGACAAGCGGGCAGACAGACAGGCAGAGAGGCGGCAGGCAGTCAGACAGGCGGGCAGACAGGCAGGCAGACAGGCAGAGAGGCAGGCAGAGAGGCAGGCAGGCAGACAGGCGGGCAGACAGACAGGCAGAGAGGCAGACAGGCGGGCAGACAGACAGGCAGAGAGGCGGCAGGCAGTCAGACAGGCGGGCAGACAGGCAGGCAGACAGGCAGAGAGGCAGGCAGAGAGGCAGGCAGGCAGACAGGCGGGCAGACAGACAGGCAGAGAGGCAGAGAGGCAGGCAGAGAGGCAGGCAGGCAGACAGGCGGGCAGACAGACAGGCAGAGAGGCAGGCAGACAGGCAGACAGGCAGAGAGGCAGGCAGGCAGGCAGGCAGACAGACAGACAGGCAGAGAGGCAGAGAGGCAGGCAGACAGGCGGGCAGACAGACAGAGAGGCAGAGAGGCAGGCAGACAGGCGGGCAGACAGGCAGACAGGCAGGCAGACAGGTGGGCAGACAGACAGGCAGAGAGGCAGAGAGGCAGACAGGCGGCAGGCAGGCAGAGAGGCAGGCAGACAGGCGGGCAGACAGGCAGGCAGACAGGCAGACAGACAGGCAGAGAGGCAGGCAGAGAGGCAGACAGGCAGAGAGGCAGGCAGACAGGCGGGCAGACAGACAGAGAGGCAGAGAGGCAGGCAGACAGGCGGGCAGACAGGCAGGTAGGCAGACAGGCAGAGAGGCAGGCAGACAGACAGGCAGGCAGACAGGCGGGCAGACAGGCAGGCAGGCAGACAGACAGACAGACAGACAGACAGGCAGGCAGACAGGCAGGCAGGCAGGCAGACAGACAGACAGACAGGCAGAGAGGCAGACAGGCAGGCAGTCCGGGACTCTCTGAAGTCCTCCTCCACTCTGCAGCCTGTCAGTCACAGCTGACCGATACTGCTGATTGGTTGGGATTATCTGTGGTCGATACAGCAGCAAGAGGAAACTATAAGAGCAGGAAGTGACTTCGCATCAACAACCTGCTGTTATTACTACTGAGTAAATCCATTCACATGTGAACACAGTAGAAATACTCCATTACAAGTAAAAGTACACAACCACACTTGAAGTATCAAAAGTAAAAGTACACATTGTGCAGAATGGTACAGTGTTATTTTATAACAGAAATTACATCATTAGATTATTCTTATTAATGCATCAATGAGTGCATTTACATGTTCAGCAGTATCCTGGTTTTCTTTTGAAAAGAACGTACTTTGTTCTCCATTACTACTTGTACTTTGTAGTACTACTTGACACTCGTTACTTTGCACATTAAGAGTTTTCATCCTCTAATGTTCAGTTGACGCTGTCATGGAGGAGTTTGTTAAATTCTATGTTTTAACACTGAGGTTTGGTGAGTGACGGTTTCATTTCATTCACAACATGATAAACTGGGTGGAGCCAGATGTTTCTGCAGGTGAACAAAGACCCAAAGTCTTCAGACCTGCTGAAGGATGGAAACAGTCACATGGTACAAATGTAGTTTTTAATGAGAACAGTTCCACTGAAACTCAAAGGACTCGATGATTCCAGTTACATTTAATGCCGTAAAACACGTTTGTCCAAAAAGCATTAAGAGCACTTTCACAATGATTTTTACACCAAGTCCGGACTGGCAGCACCAGGAAGAATAAATAATGAAAAGACAGACGGACGGCACATCTGGAGCTCAGAGTCCAGATGAAGTTTTTAGTTTGAAAATGAATCTTCAACATGTAAAAAAACAACAGCTACTCTGAGAAAATTCAACCCAACAATTCAGAGAACAGTGAGCAACATTTTTCATGTGGCAGACGGAGACATTTTTACAGAGACATGATGTCACACAGACTGAAGCTGCAGTGTTTTCAAAAAGCATCAACTAGTAAACCAAATGTACAGCAGCTGTTAGTTATCGAGTGACTGATTATTCAGATACCAAACTGTACAGAACGCAGACGCCTTCAGGTTCATCACATGACTGTCAGAGAGGTTACCCACCACCGGTTACCATGGATACGCCGCCATGTTGGGTGACAACAAATCATATAAACCGTCTTTGTCTCAGTGGTACAGTCTGCTGATATTCTATATTCATCTTCATGTTCAGACTCAAAGCAGCCGTGAATGAATCTACTAACAGTGATGTGTGTATCACAGCCTGACAGATCTCATTATTATTATTATTATTATTATTATTAAAACTCATCAGTGAGCCTCACTGTTGTTTCCTTCATCACCATGAACACACACGCTGCAGTTTATCTGGACTCAGTCCCACACACACCGTCCTGCTGCCACAAACACTCACTAGAGCTCCACATGTGGATTCATCCGCCGCTGAAAATAGTCCCCAACAAATGCTCTATTTCCTGCTGTTAGTTTGATAAAAACTACAGCGAGCAGCTGTTGGAGGGAATGACTGAGCCTTTTGAAACATGAAACTATATATCTGTGAGGAGTTTTTAAAGATTCACGTCTTCAGTAGGAACCAATGGGCTGAGAGCTGAGAGCCACAGACAGGAAGTGAGACAGGATGTGAGACAGGACTGAGAGACGGACTGACAGGTTGCTGGTTTGAGTCTGAACAAGAGAGAAAAATATAGAATAACAGCAGACTGATCCTTTGAACACGAGACTATCAGTCTCATGGTTTCCTTTCTAGATTGTAAAGCTCTTTGCCAAATTTGTGATTTGTGATTTTGTGTTATTTAAATAAAATGATAAGTTCCCCTGGCGCCCCCTACAGGCAGCAGAGTCCATTTGTTCATTATTCAGCCTCAATATGAACAAACAGCATCCTGATGGTTGGTCTCACCGGTAGTGGAGCTAGAGGAAAGATCACGGAGTCATTAAAATACAAAGGTTCATCCTCTGAGGAGCAGGAACATGTATTCAGCAAATACAGCCAGCACTTGTTGAGATCATTTGTTCTAGAACAAATTTGTGTTTGTGGACCGACCAATCAACAAGAGACTTCAGTACACATGTAGTGAACCCTGGAAAGTGGATAAAGACAACTCACAGTAAATTAAATAAATAGAAATGTTACGTTTCTTAATGTAAGAAAAGACACTGTTCAAGTTCCTAATTTAAAGTAGTTTTAAACTTTCAGATAAATGTATCTCAACATCCACCTTTTAGTATCTACGAGGCTGCTCTGTTTGTTCTGTCCACACTGACGGAGAAGAGACCCAGGACTGAACCCTGGTCTGACTGAACCTGTCTGATGAGGATTACTTGGTGTCCTTCAACCAGCAGGTACGATGCATGTAAGTCCTGTGGGAAAGACAAACTTCAACCCCTAAAATACTGTTCACCAAAGAATAAACACTCGGATTTGGATTTCCTTTGTGTGAATGTGTCACCTTTATGTTCTCAGGTGGTGAAAGTAGAAAAGCTGATCAGAAGCAGTGAAAATCGCTGTCGGTGTCACTCAGATTTTCCCACAGGACCTGAACGCAGCAGCCTCGCAGGCAGCTTCAGGTAGAATATTTCTTTGTTCGGTCTCTTCAACAGAAACTCAGTCTGACGGTCGTTAGTGGAGGGACGAAGACGAGGCCGTCTCTGATTGGTGCACGGCCAGGCCGGGGGGCTGCTGGGCGGAGCTTGGACCTGACCCCCCGGGGTTGCCGCAGAGGGTCATGGGAGCGGGAGGGCGGGGGTTGAGGCGGGGGGGCAGGGGGTTGGAGGGGCGGATGAGAGGCGGGGGCTGTTGCAGGGTGGGGCGGGGCTGCAGGAAGCGGGCCTGTTGTTGCAGGGGCGGGGGCTGACGGTGCAGGGACGGCGTGGCCGGGAGGGAGGGCCGCAGGAGGGGAGGGGGCTGGTGCAGAGAGGTGGAGGAGGCGCTGGACGTCACCAGAATCTGAGCTGAAGAAGAAGAGGAGGCAGCAGGAGATGCACCTGAGGAGGTCACCTGACCCTGCAGAGAGGAGGGGGCGGGGCCATAATTACCTCACTGCAAGTCTGCATCATTCACATTCAGTTTGTCTCACAGAGAAATATGAAATATTCACGTAGAAAACATCCACCTCCTCAAGCTGTCAGTGGTTCCCAACATGGGGGGCTGGGACCTCCACAGGGGTCTCTAACAGACTGCATCCTGTAATTTCATTCTAAAGGTTTGGCCTTACAAAGCATGCAGCATGGGGAGTCCATACTGAAGTGTTCTGGTTTGTTTGTTCATGAAATCTCCCAGAAACAAGATTTAACTGCAACAAATAAACATGGATGATGTGAATTTAGTCATTTTTACATTCAAACAGCAGCTTCTCAGCAGCACACTGTGATATTTGAGATGTTTAGAGTCTTTTGGAACATTTTCATGGGACGACGTAACAAAGCAAGTAGACTAAATGTCACATCTGGTTTTCATTTTAAAAACGGATGGTTGGAAGATGATCAGCAGGAATGTGAAGCATTCAGATGTTGTAGTAAATGCAGCAGTGGAATATAAAACAGAGAGAACACTCTCACCTCTTCGTCCTCTTCGTCGGTGCTCTTCCCTGACGGGGTGGCGGAGCTGTTCTTCCCCTCCTCTCCAGAGGTGGCGCTGTCTCCGTTGGGAGCTCGCGTTCCCTGCTCGGCCTCCCACTCCTGCAGCACCTCGTCCAGGTTGAACCGCCGCCGGTAGTTCACAAAGAAGTTCTTCACCTGGCCCACCGTCTTGTTACCGATGACGTCAGCGATGGCCTGGAAGTCTTTTCCGTATTTCCTGACACCTGAAGAACATCACAGTAGAAGAAGTTAGAACTCAACTGTGCTCCTAAAGTCCAGTCTTCTCCCTCCGTTAGCTCTGGTTCTGGTCTCCTCCACCTCCGGCGGGAAACATCTGGCTCTTCAGCTGCTAAACGCTGCACTATGTCTGCAGCTCGTGTTCAGAGGCTTCATCAGAAACACTGGCTGTTACCTCTAACTGGAGCTCACCTTGAACGGCCAGGAGCTGCTCGTCTGTGGTCCAGCGGGCGTTCACCTTCTGGTTACTCTGCAACACCGAAGAGTTCACGTGAGGGACAGATAAGGACAGACAGATGATGACAGGAAGAGGACCTGAACATTGCCCTCTAGTGGTGATTCATCAAACCTCAGTACAAAAAGACTTGAGGCGTTTCTGATGATTTAGGATGATGTAATGTGACAGGAGAGCAGTGTTTCTGTCCACTAAAGTAAAAGTACAAAAGTATTATCAGCTAAATATCACAGTGTTAGTTTGTCAGTGTCACATCATTGTGTTACTGGAACATTATTACTGAAGCATCAACATGTAAACATCACTTATATACTTTTGGGTGGTTTCATTTATAACACAGCATCATCTTTTATAAACTGTTCATGAAATGTTTTGTAACTAAAGCTGCAAAATAAAGTGTATTAGTATAAAAAGACTCAAGTAAAGTACAAGTACCTGAAAGTTATACTTAAGTTCAGTGTGACATTTGAAAGTGAGAGCGGTTCATGACGCAATGAGTAATAAATATGCATCAACCAGCACAAACGTTTTGTCTGATGTGAGAAACAGAATGACCTGAGAATAAATGGATCCGTACCTCGGCCAGCCGGAACTCTTCAATCCCAGACTCCACAACGTGTTTCAGTCCGCTGTTCATCTGTTTGGCGTTCTGGACCTGAGGACCGAAACAGAAACACTCAGCGTAAGTCTGACTTTCACGGTTTCCCTGCTTTGAAACGTGGCTGTCGAGTCCTTGTAGTGGAGGGAACAGAAAGGGAACCCTCTATCAGACACAGAAGCACCATGTGGGTCCTTAATAACACCAACTTATAACTGTGGAGCCTTTTCCACAGTCCTCGAGAAGACAGCGATCTATTGATCTATGCAGGTATCACCAGCAGGTGGCAGTAGAGCCCAGGCAGACCAGTGATATGGACAGGCATTAGACAGGACGACTCAGGGCAACACCTGGGGCCTTTCACCTGTGAGAGCACAGGTGTAGCTAGGTGTAGCTAGCTGGTCCTCTGCTGGAGTGAAGTGTTGAGTTCAGTGGTCGACGGTCTGTCTGTGAGTTTGCCTGTTGACTTTGTCAGTAAGTCTGCTTCACTGACACTGATGTGCTAACAGCAACATGCTAATGTTAGCCCCATCCACGAACTTGTGTTTGTCTTCAGTTGAATTGTTCCAGATACTAACAGGAGGCATTCCAGAGCTTTTGACTGTGTCACACCATCTTCACCAGCAGTAAGGACGTCTCTCCATCTCAACTTTTAAGTCAACATGGAACGAAAAGTCCTTGCAAACTGTTTGATACAGATTGTGTGATACAATAGAAAGCTCCAGCCCAGTTACTAAATGGACCCCCCCTTTAAGTATTTGGTGTAATCTCTGTGAAGCTTTGATCAGATCAACAAAATCTGTAACTTCAAACACAGTTTTCAGCTGCAGCTCAAACAAACGAAGGCTTGAAGTGGATCGGGATCCCTCAAAACACGTCTGGACGGGCCCAGATCCTGATCCCGGGGCTTGGCTCTGGATATCTGTATTTCTGGCAGAAGCTTTGGTTCAGTAGTTTGGTCAATGTTGTTATTACTGATAGAAATGATCAAGCAGGAGGTTACAAATATACATTTTCTTCTTCATTCTGCCTCAGTTCTCTCAGATCCTGGAGGAGGAGGAGGAGGAGGAGGGGTGTTGTAGCGCCTCCTACCTGTCTCTTGAGGGACACCAGCTCCATGTCCAGCTGACGGAGGAGGGTGTTGGCGGCGGAGGCGCTGCAGGACACGGCCACCACGTCCTCCTGGGTCAGGTACATGCCTTTGGGGGGGCGGCAGCGGGAGCGCTGGTGGTGTCGGTGCTGCAGGGTCTGGTGCTCTCGCCGACCCAAAGCCACCTTAGAGCCCGGCACCACCAGCTCCACCTGGTTCTGTCGGGAAGGAAATACAGAGGAGGAGCTGTTGACTGATGACGGAGTCCTGAGAGTGACGAGTCACTGAATCAATAAATAATGCTGACTCGATTAAAAATAATTAACATGCTTTTTAATTTAACAGTTAAACTCTAATATCACATTTCACATCCTGCCACACTGACGGCTCTCATCAGTATGAGGTTTATTCTTTTTACTCATCATGTCCGACTTCATATTTTACTACTCGACATTTTGTTTTGGAAACGTCCCGTCGTCGGTCTTTACCATCGTGTAGATGAAGTAGTGAACTAAATATATCATAGATTGATCAGGAGTACATGTTGGCTGCAGCCCTGCAAAGGGACTGTTTTACATTATTACGTCTTTGCTGACTCATCTGTTCTGTGTAGCAGCTGATGGACTTTTTTAGGGTCTAATTCATAAAGTAAGAACATTAAAAATGTTTGTAAAATCTTTAAGAAGAAATCTACAAAAGTCCCATTTTAGAATCCAGAGATTGTAACAGGAACTTCCTGTAATGAGGCCTCAGGTGTGTTATTGCCGTGGCAACAGCAGCTCAGGAGTGTCCACGTACCTCCTTCTTGGTTTCCTTGTTGGGGTCGTAGTCGCTGTCGTTGGCTTCAATGGGATTGGCCTCCTCCATCTCCTCATCACTACGGCAACAACAACAACATTCAGTCGATACACGTTATCGCAAAACGCATGAAGTCAAACCACAGAAGAAGAACGGCAACACAACATATGACAAAGACAGAGATGCAGCTTCGGTCCAACCAATAGCAGAGCAGCAGACACCTGGAGAGCCACAAACAGACTCGTCTTTACAGCGACAACAGGAAACATCCAGCGGAGCTGCAGCACCATCTGCTGTTCAAAGCAACAAATTACAACCTGCAAGAACTTCCTCTCAACTCATTCTTCAAGCGTCTGTAGACTGAGCTTCCATCTTCTCCGCTGCTGCCCACTTTACAGAAACATTTCAATAGTGTCAGTGTCGTGTTTTAGAAGTGATTGTGATTCACAGACTTCAGATACATCTGAGTCCTGCAGAGGCTCACATGCTCGTGCATGAATCACAAGTACATCTATTTCTATTTCTTTGTAAACTGACAGTGTGGAGGTCTGGCTTCCATCTGACCCTGAAACCTCTCCGTCAGGTGCCGATCAGTGACTAGTACCTGTCGTCCTGGTTGCTCCTGTTGGCCAGTTTGCGAGCCTGTCGGTCCATCAGACTCGTTCTGGAGCGAGTCTTCTTCCAGGAGTAGTAGTACTTCACCAGACTGGAGATGGATTTGTCCGGTAACTGAAACACAATCAGACTGGTCATGAGATGATTGATGGCAAAGGAAAGAAGAACAGATATTGAACTGAAACCGTGTGAGAAGTTTAGAGGAAAGATTTCTTTGGTGGAACCGACAACAACTCAGACACACTGATCTCCAGTCAAAAAGGTTCGGGAGGTCTAACGTGTAACAACGTGCCGAAGTTCATCAAATCTTTTCACGTCAACTAGCTGTCAGATAAATGTAGTGGAGGAAAGTACAAGTACACTGTACATAGAAACACGTTGTTGTTGTTGTTGTTGTTTACCATCTGCTGGATGCGGTGGAAGCTCTTGCCGTGGAAGCTGAAGGCCTGTTCAAACAGCACCTTGTCTTCTACCGTCCACTCGTCTGGAAACGGAGTGAAGTTCGGCAGGTCGGCCAGAGACTTCTCTATGTTGTGTTTGTGCCAGAAGAGCATGCCGAGGGCCTGGACACACACACACACACACACACACACACAGAAATAGATGGGTGGGTGTCATGCTGTTGCGGTCTCTCCCTGTCAGAGATATGGTGGGAGAACGGCTGCAGATGTTGCAGATGTTCTCACCGGCGCCGTCGTCTGACGAGCACAGAGACGAGCTTCAGTCAAACTAAACCCTAACCCTACGTGTCAGCAGTGAAAATGGCATCCCGTAACACGAGTGCAGAGGACGTTATGGACGAGGACACATCTTACAGGCTGCATCAGGAGGACGTGGCCTTCAGGGACCAGAACCTGAACCTGGGCTGCAGAGAGCCAACGGCGGCCGGTGGTGTCTTCGCTCAACGACAGAAACTGAGTCACTCTGCTGCAGTGGATTTCAGCGTGGGCACTTTTGGGTGAATTGGAGGTTGGGTGTCAGAAGCTCGCGCGCAATGCATCCTGGGACATGTAGGCACTGTCGGCAGGCTCCGCGAGCAGGAGAACTCAGCTTTCTGTCGATTGAACAGGCACTGAGGAATTTACTGCTTCAATGGGCTACACTTAGCATCAACACCGCGTGGACATTGACAGCTTATCTCCAGAGCTGTTGCTGCGCTGACTGGATCTTCAACAAGTGAAAAGTGAAAAGTTATTTATCTTATCGTCGTGTTTTCGTGATGACCTGCAGCAGCTGACCTCCTCTCAGACTGCTGAGACACTACAGAGTCCTAAAGTGAGGACTGACACAAGCGTTATTTTAAGGAGCTTCTCATAACTCGGCCAGTTAGCAGCTACTTTTAGCATCAGGATGTTTTGTGAATTTGAACAACAGAAAAACCACTCTCTTCTTCTTCTTCTTCTTCTTCTTCTTCTTCTTCATCCACAGCCGGCTGACCGAATCATGACGTTTAAAACGATCGATCGCAGAGAAAGTCCTTCAGATTACGTCATCGTGTTGTAAAAGTTGTCCCTGAAACACTGAAACACCAAGCTGGTGTTTTGAGATTTACTCACACTGTTTTGGAGAAAAGCGACATTTTAGTGGATGCTAAGCTAAGCTTCAGTTAGCTGTATAGTGGAAACAGAGATTTCGATGCTTTTTCCGAATGAAAGCGTCTCCATGTGGACGGCCTCTCGGTCTGAGGACCCACCTGCTCCACGTTGTATCCATGTTTCTCTTTGGCTATCGCGATGTATTCATCCACTGTGGAGGAAAACACACAGGGTCAGTTCAGGCTGATCTGAGGACCTGATGGAGGACTGCGTAGAGAAGACAGTGACTCACGTTTGGAGTCGACGATGGTGTGATACGGAGACCAGACCAGCATCCCTCCGCTGTCTTTATCTGAGTACTTGGTGGAACCTGAACGAGGACAAACAGGGCGTCATTCAGCTGAAGTCTACTCACCTCGTGATGTCATCGTGCCTGATGAGACGGGATACTGAGCTGCATTATGGGAAATGTAGGATCCAGTGTTTTTGGAGTTTGACTGTTTTCATAGAGGTGAAAAACTTTCTTTTCTTTGTTGCTTTCTGTAAATGAATCGAGCTGCCAGTTCCGATCATCACTTTGTTCAGATTCTTCATTTTGAATTAATAGCTTTCTTTCTTTTTCTTTTTTGCGTTTTCTGTCTTTATTTTATTTCCAACACAGTTTCGTCTCCTCTGTGATTAAAACAACTCATAATACGGAGCGGTCATCGATTTGACTTAAATGATTGAAATCATCATCTATGACGTCCCTTTGAAAAGCCTTCAGCATTTAAATTGAATGTTTTTCTTCTTTTTCCCACCTGGTGATTCCAGTATAAACCAGTGAAGTCCACCAAGAAAATTCAAAAGATGTGCCTTTAACAAGTATAATGTTCCAAACACGACACATATTCATGTTTTTTGGTCACAATTCTTATTAAACATAGTTCTATGTGAGTTCTGCATGTTTGTGGGGAAAAACCTAAACTGGCTGATATTTTATTAACGCTCAGATATTGGTGTTGATATCAGCTTCAAACCTAACATTTAATATGTAAAACGTCTAAAAGAAATAAAAAGAAATAACTGGGTGTCAGTGCTGGAAGTGAAATATTGACTTGCTTGTTGAAGAGTTAATATTACTGTATTATTATTGTTATTATTATTGCTCTCCTCTCAGTCTACCACAAGGATTATTGTGAATGGTTCAATATATGTGGAGGGAAAATAAAGAAGAGCAATGACAACAAACCGACTCCGTTCATCTTCATTAATCATGAGAGTCACAAGTTGCCGGTGAGCAGCGGAGGTAGCCTCGGTTCATGTTCCTCCGGGTTCGAACAGGAACACGAACCGTTCTCTAACGCTGCAGTCTCGGTTTGAATCCACCGACACATGCCGCTGTGAGTGGAGTTACAGTCGGTGGTACTGTACATGTACCGAGGCTACCACCGTCCGTCACTCAGGTAGAAACCAGTAAAACCTCACCGGGCTCGAACTCGGGAATGTTGGCCTGGTAATCGGCTCCGACCCGCATCCCCACATCTGGAAAACACCAGCACCAAACACGGGAGACGTTTTATTCAGACATTCACGCTCAAAACGCGCACATACGGAGCGACGAGACGCTGTTCGAGGCTATACTCACCGTGTTCGTCGTCGCTGCCGCTTTCGTCAGAAAAATGTCCGTTAGAAGCGTTGGACGGACTCTTGGTGCCGTTGGAGCGACCTTTCCCTAAATACTCCGAGCCTTTGTCCATCATGCCCGGCATCTCGCCGCTCAAATTCACCGTTTCTCAGCCGCTGAGTCGGGATATAAAATGTCAGCAGGAGCCGGAGGTTTGTCTGCTGCTGTTCGCGCTCTCTCCGCAGCTCCGTCCGTGTCGCTGTCGCGCTCTTCTCGTCGCTCCCACCGCGTTATAAACGGTCCCTTCAGACTAGAACACGCACCGATAACAGCGACAGAGTCTCCTCTACATTTTAAATGGTTTTAATGTGTGAAATGGTTTCCGTGAGGGAGGTTTTTGCCGCTTTAAAGCGCTGCCTGAGCGGGGTCTAACCGCCGCGGCGGACGGCTTTTTACGCACCGTCTGGCGGCAGTGAGTCTCCAGCTGCTGCGGCGCCTGTGGCTGCAGATCCTTCCGCCGACACAAACTAATAAACTGAATTAAAAAGAAAAAGAACATCATATTCAAACTGAGCTTCAACAGCAACACGACTTAGACCTGACAGAGAGAAGAGCAGAGCGAGTCTTCAACGTGTGGAATCCAAAATGTCACACAAGAATCAAACTGTAAACACCATTTCACTGGAACACACGTCACAGCTTATCAAATATTAATACATATTAATAAATATGGTGCCATTATTACATCATATGCACTAAAACGAATTCAATGTTGACAATAATTCAGCCTGTTGTTTGTGTTTCCCTCCTTGTTTATCGGTCAGCGTTCCTGCACCGAGTCTTCACCGCCAGCAGAGGGAGACACCGCTCCACGACCCGCAGCAGCCAGCCGGGATACTTCAGTACCGCACAGTCCCGCACAGTCCGCTTCATAGTCTGCGTCCTTACAGCCTGAGACTGAGCTCAGTTTCGTTCATTTCAATTCGCTGCAGTTCAATTCTAGATGAACTTTAACAGTTAAATCACATGTTGCCAAAGCTGAGTGGCCATTTTGACTTTATTATACAATAAAGGTAAATATCATCACATCATGTCCAGCATCATATACAGTATTATTATATACAGTATTATATACAGTATTATTATATGCAGTATTATTATATACAGTATTATTATATACAGTATTATATGCAGTATTATTATATACAGTATTATTATATACAGTATTATATACAGTATTATTATATGCAGTATTATTATATGCAGTATTATTATATACAGTATTATATGCAGTATTATTATATACAGTATTATTATATACAGTATTATATGCAGTATTATTATATACAGTATTATATGCAGTATTATATACAGTATTATTATATACAGTATTATATGCAGTATTATATACAGTATTATTATATACAGTATTATTATATACAGTATTATATGCAGTATTATTATATACAGTATTATATGCAGTATTATATACAGTATTATTATATACAGTATTATATACAGTATTATTATATACAGTATTATATGCAGTATTATTATATACAGTATTATATAGAGTATTATTATATACAGTATTATATGCAGTATTATTATATACAGTATTATTATATACAGTATTATATACAGTATTATTATATAGAGTATTATTATATACAGTACAGGAGACAACATATAGAGTTAAAAGACACTCTGTACACTGCAGGTGAATCAGATTCGATTCTTTCAGGTCATCAGAGGTGCTGGTGAGACCAGGTCCAGGTCTTCAGAGGTGCTGGTGAGACCAGGTCCAGGTCTTCAGAGGTGCTGCTGTGACTAGGTCCAGGTCTTCAGTGGTGCTGGTGAGACCAGGTCCAGGCCTGCAGAGGTGCTGCTGTGAGGTGAGGTGCTGATTCAGGTGAGTCACTATGACATCATGTTGACACCATCACGTGTCTCAGGTGAGGCCCCGCCCTGACTGAAGGTAAATATATGTAATGTATGTACATATGTATATCTGGTTTCATGGATTTGGGTGAAGTGAGCCTTTAATTACAGACTCGAGTGATGTAATGATGCATGCACCAGTTATCTCTCCTTCACTGTCTGCAGGTGTCTCTTTACCATCCTCTCTCTCTCCTTCACTGTCTGCAGGTGTCTCTTTACCATCCTCTCTACCTGCAGCTCTCTCTCTCTCCTTCACTGTCTGCAGGTGTCTCTTTACCATCCTCTCTCTCTCCTTCACTGTCTGCAGGTGTCTCTTTACCATCCTCTCTCTCCCTGCAGCTCTCTCTCTCCTTCACTGTCTGCAGGTGTCTCTTTACCATCCTCTCTCTACCTGCAGCTCTCTCTCTCTCTCCTTCACTGTCTGCAGGTGTCTCTTTACCATCCTCTCTCTACCTGCAGCTCTCTCTCTCTCCTTCACTGTCTGCAGGTGTCTCTTTACCATCCTCTCTCTACCTGCAGCTCTCTCTCTCTCTCTCCTTCACTGTCTGCAGGTGTCTCTTTACCATCCTCTCTCTCCCTGCCGCTCTCTCTCTCTCCTTCACTGTCTGCAGGTGTCTCTTTACCATCCTCTCTCTACCTGCAGCTCTCTCTCTCTCTCCTTCACTGTCTGCAGGTGTCTCTTTACCATCCTCTCTCTCTCCTTCACTGTCTGCAGGTGTCTCTTTACCATCCTCTCTCTCCCTGCAGCTCTCTCTCTCTCTCCTTCACTGTCTGCAGGTGTCTCTTTACCATCCTCTCTCTCTCCTTCACTGTCTGCAGGTGTCTCTTTACCATCCTCTCTCTCCCTGCCGCTCTCTCTCTCTCTCCTTCACTGTCTGCAGGTGTCTCTTTACCTTCCTCTCTCCCTGCAGCTCTCTCTCTCTCTCCTTCACTGTCTGCAGGTGTCTCTTTACCATCCTCTCTCTACCTGCAGCTCTCTCTCTCTCTCTCCTTCACTGTCTGCAGGTGTCTCTTTACCTTCCTCTCTCCCTGCAGCTCTCTCTCTCTCTCCTTCACTGTCTGCAGGTGTCTCTTTACCATCCTCTCTCCACCTGCAGCTCTCTCTCCCAGTCTGTTCTAAGCTCTCTCGACCACAGTTAGCCTCACTGGGGCTCATCCTGAAGCTCGTGCTGCAACCATCTGCCAATAACGATCCTGCTGAGAGAGCGCGAGGGAGAGAGAGAGAGAGCGCGAGGGAGAGAGAGGGAGAGACAGGGAGAGAGAGAGAGGGAGAGAGAGAGAGAGAGGGAGAGAGAGGGAGAGACAGGGAGAGAGAGAGAGAGCGCGAGGGAGAGAGAGACAGAGAGAGAGAGACAGGGAGAGAGGGAGAGAGAGAGAGCGCGAGGGAGAGAGAGAGAGACAGGGAGAGAGAGAGCGCGAGGGAGGGAGGGAGAGACAGAGAGAGAGAGAGAGACAGAGGGAGAGAGACAGGGAGAGAGAGAGACAGAGGGAGAGAGACAGGGAGAGAGAGAGACAGAGGGAGAGAGACAGGGAGAGAGCGAGGGAGAGAGGGCGAGAGAAGGGGGGGGGGGGCCCTACTCTACAGCGCGCGGGGCTCGTGCAGCATCAGATATGTGAGCGGCGGGAAGAAGCTCTGCCTCGCGCTGCAGGAGGACGGCAGGATGGCGGGAGGACGGCGGGGTCTCGTGGCCCCTCAGAACACTTTCCTGGAGAACATCGTCCGCCGGTCCAACGGTAGGATCCGGTCCGGTCCGGTCCGGTTTACACAGCTGGACTGGTAGCCCGTTCGTTGTGTGAAATGTCTCGTGGTTCTGTGTGGTTGTTTCATCATCAGACTGCTCTGCTGTGATTGGCTGGATCACCTCAGGAAACCTGCACATGTCCGGTTCATTAGCTTCGTAGTAGGCTAACATTAGTATGCTAGTTACCTCCACTTCTGAAGCTAACGGGTATGATTAGCATCAAATGAACCGGTGTGTCTTTTTATTAACATCAACAGTATTTAGGTTCATATTTTAAAGTCTAGTCGCACTTATTTACCTTCATTTCTAGACATTTATATCTGTGTTTATGCTTCATACAGTCAACCAAATATAAAATCCAACATTTAGATTGAAACGATTAGTTAACACACAAAATTAATCGGCAACCATTTTGAAATCGAAGGTTCCAGCTTCTCCACTGTGACGATTTGCTGCTTTATGTGATTGTGAATTGATTACATTTATTTTGGACCGTTCACTATTTTCTGACTTGACTAAATGATACATAATTTATCGATAAATAATCAATAGGTTAATCGATGATGAAGGTAATCAGCCCTGTTTTACATCCATACATCAAAATAACTGTATATAATATGAGGTCACTGAGTCCTGCTGGATAGAAATATATTTTTGATATTAACATTAAATGAAATGTGATACTGAAACCAGTGATATTTAACACCGACTCAGCAGGTGTAAACACAGAACACATTCTGTATCAGTAGTATCATTAACAATAACCATTCAGGAACCATTAAACGGTATTTACATGATAAAATAACCTCAGATCCACTGAGGTTTTTACACAACCATGACGGGACATAGAGACTTGCCAGGAACGTGTATTATAATAACAAACAAAAGCAGAAGGTTCCAGAAGAAACTTAAAATGACTAACTGAGAACCTTTATAGAAATGTTACAGCAACTTAAAGGGCCAGTTCCCCCAACATTATGCCTCCATGCAGGTCATTTCAGGTTTATTTAAGTCTGGGTTTTAAGAGTTCTGCCTCCGACCCAAAACACTGAAGAACAGAATGTGGTTTGTGCTGCCAGTGACACAAATCTATAATCATTAAAGCTATAAATTCATAGTAATATTAGTTTCTGAGACTGAGACAATAAGCAGGACGAGGAGTCACAAACTACCTGCACACCGTAAAGAGTGAAGCGATGACACCTGGCAGACAGGTGAGCCTTCAGGTAGTCTGGTTAGTCTGAGTTCAGCTCTCTTCTCGCTGCTTCAACTGTTTCTGCTCCTTTAACCACCTTTCTTTTCAACTTTTCAGTTTGGACTTTATCACATAGACAGACAGGTACAGACCAGCGTTTCCACATACTGTCGTGTACATGTGTCCCTCCCCATCCTCTGACCTGTGTTATATATACAGTATACACACACACACCAGGTTGCTAGAGTCTATATACTGTATTTATATGTTTAATCCTTGTTGTGTGAAACCTCCAAACTGAACTTTTTAGCTTATTGCCTGTGAGAGTTTCATAAGACCAACAGTCATTTTACTTTTTATATATTTAATTTAATTTCTCTAACTAACTCACAGTGTCACCACCTTTTGTTTTAGGAGACAACATCTAATTTTACTTTGTGGTACTACAGCTGTAACATCAACTAACTAATTCTCCGAGGTAGAAGTCACTGCCGAGATGTTGTGTTGGATCGTAATATATTAGTCACTGTTAACTCCGTGCAGATGATATTTTCAAACCCATTTAATTTATTGTTTTAATTACAAATATATCAAACAAGTAAGAATGTTAACCATCTCACAACTGTCCTGTGAACATGTCTACATATCAAGTGACCCCCACATGGGGTCTCTAACCCAAAGTTGAGCCACTCTGACATCAGCACTGTCAATAATCGCAGCCTCATCAGTGGAGACCTCTGTGTTGGCACCGTGAAGGTCCTGATGCAGAGGACTCCTTGACTTCCTGTCAGATGATGCTGAAACATGAATGGAGGATAAAGTTACTGTCGCCGTAGACACATTATAAACAGCTGTGCACTGTTTTTTTTTTTGGGGGGGGGCAGTCTGTCAGTCTGTCGGTCAGTCCACCAACACGGTCCAGACCGACAACAGCTGTTGGATGGATGCGGTTCAGACCTTCATGGTCCCCTCAGGATGAACTGTAGTAACTCTGGTGATCCTCTGACTCTTCATCAGCGCCACCATCAGGTCAACATGTTCATGTGTCCAACACTTTGGTTTATGACCAAACACCTGCAGAACTGATGACGTTAGCATTTAGCTCAAAGCACCGCTGTGCCTATGTACAGCATCACAGAGCTGCTAGCATGACTGTAGACTCTAAAGCTGCTTTCAGACAGCGAATCAGCAGCTACCTCCCATCCTGCTGCCTGAACACCGCAGGCTGCTGCTAGCCAACAGGTATAATCTCACCATGCAGCTAAATACAGCAAGGTGTAGCTTCAGTGGTTAGCAATATTGCACGATTAAAATAGCAAGTTTTGCTAACTAGTATCGTAATTGTTGTTCACGGTCCCAGATCAGATGATTAGACGTTGAAGGTGATGTTGCTCACAGGCTCTTGAAGACACACACACACACACACACACACACACACACACACACTCAGCCCATGTGATCGCAGTAATAAAAATATAGAAACATTTTCAACTCCGTCAGTATCCTAAATGACCAGCAGCTCAGGGGAGCTGGATTAGCGGCTGTTAAATTCAGTGTAAGGATGATCTACGGCTGAACAATTAATTAACGTGACATTATGCTGCTCAGCCCAATTCACCCCAATTAATTAAATTACAAAGAATGAAATCAAGCCTTAAACTCTAAAGAGCTGCTAGCGGCCCCGAGAGGCTGCAGTGTTCAATACACCACACAATAGGAAAAGGGAACATTTGTCCTGATGGTGGCGCTAGAGGGCAGGTCAGGGGGTCACCGAAATTATTAGGAAACATCCTAATTAGTGTGATAATTCAGTGATGTGCAGCCATTTTATATAGTCTATTAAATCTCAGCTGGGGTTTGGGTTGACTGAAGCGTTTACTTCTGTCTGTATTTGAAGGCCTTTACATGCTAGGAGTCAATAATTCACTATTATTAGTTATAACCAGAATTATGTTATAATGAAATAATGATATAAATCTATTGTGATACAGAAATCTAATACATATCAAAATAAATAAAAAGTTGGAAAATTGGTGATTAAAATACACAAAATGAGATCTGAAACTGAATTATATATTTTTCATCCTTTTCACACAATAAGTGCACTTCAGTTTGGTTTATTTGTCGTGTTTCTCATTTTGAAAACAAATCTCCATCCTGAACTGTGTGACATTAAATCCTGTCATGTAGTCAAAGTCCGTGGAGGTTTTTTAGGAGCATGTTGAAGCCTGCAAGCTGCACTTGAGCTGCACGTTATCCTCTTCTCTGCTGGGACTCAACTCAGGCTTTTGTTTGAAAAATGAATGTAAAAGTGTGAAATATTCAGGATGTCCTACCTGAATGTTTAAGTGTCAGACTTTGTGATATTATTGTAGAAACAGAGGAGAAAATAACATCACTGATATATGCAGGAAACCGTTTGTTTCCAGGTTTATAACATTCATAACAGCTGCACGACACATCCAGTACATCTGCCATCAGCTTCAGATTTTAATGACATCAGGACGCGGAACAAGAAGTAATCAACGTCCACATACATTACATTATGTTGCATTCATTTGGTTTGTCTTATTGTAAGTAGCTTTGGACCAAAGTGACTGCTAACATTGTGACGAAAAAGCTAAACAGGTACTGAGGCGCCGTCAAAACAAAACAAGAAAAGAATAAAAGTCTTGCTATAACAATCTTGTAATATAAAATACTACAACAATCAAAACAATGTTTTATCTATTCTTATTCTATCAATTGTATCACAAAAATGTCACCTGATTGCATTTGAAATAAGTAAAATTAGCGTCAATCAGCCATGTTTACTTTGTTTAGGAAACTACAAGACTAATGGTTTGTGAATGTGGACTTTATTAAAGTATTTGAAGCAATTTGACCTTTCCCTTTAAGTTAGCATATTAGCATATTATTAGCTAAAATATTAGGTACCACCTTACTCCTTAAGGAGTTGCTTCCATGTGATATCTGTAAAATCAATGTACTCTTAAAAGGCCCCCTTAAAATTCACTGGTATGCTGATGATGATGATTTATTTATTTGTGTGAATTAGCTCTGGGTTTATGAATAATAATTATAAAGTGTTTTACATCAACATAAACAACTGAAAACTATTTAAAGTGAAGAGCAGACAACTTATAGGAGAGTTACAAATGTAAAATACATCTTAAAGACGAGAAGGATAGTTAAAAAATAATCTGTGGTAGACATGGAGACATTCAGCAGGACAAAGACAAAAGAGAAAGATGCAAAGATACTGCAGGAGGTGAATTACTGTCAAAAATCGCACTCCTTCTCAGTCGTAACTCAGTCAGATCTGATATCATTATCTGTGACATCCAACCAGAATAAACCTCCAGAAAGACGCTGCAGAACTTCCCTGAGAATCCTCCTGTTTTTCAGTTTCCTTCAGTGTCACAGTGATCCAGTGATAGTTGTCTGTCCATCCATGAGGACACTGCAGACAGGAGCTGCTAACAGCTGATTCAGCTGCTTTAATGGGGACAATTTGCAAAACAATGTAAACAATGTAAATATAGGCTAAACAAACAAGGCGCAGAGGGAACAGCAGTACCGCCCTGTAGCTGACATTACAACAGCTTTTCTTACAGCTAGCATGTTAGCATCTATCAGATTAGCAACAACATTTTTGACTTTCTCCATTTTCACCCCCAACCCCCCCCCCCCCCCCCCCAGTCTGTTCTAAGCTCTCTCGACCACAGTCAGCCTCACTGTGGCTCATCACTTTACAAATACAAAGACGTCGCTCTGGACGGGACACATTTTAGTCAGGACCAAAAACTTAAACTGCTTCTTTCTTACTTTAGTTCGATATCACTTTGTTTTAAAGAAGTCACCGCAAGCCAGCAGGATGGGACGGCAGCCAACAGCCCCAGTTTAGTAAAGACGCTGTGAAGCTGTTATGAATGTGTTATGAACCAGTTACAAGACACACACACACACACACACACACCCTCCTGTGCTGCTGTAAACTGGTGTGTTTGTGTCTGTGAGTTGCTGCTGGTGGACTGTGATTGGCCGTTAGCTGTTTGTACTGTTGTGTCCAGACTGAACATTAATAACAAACACAGTGTGTGACCCAAATATTAAACACTGTTTCCTTTATGTCATTATAAGTTCTGGTTCACACGTGATCAGCTTCTTCTCTACTGCAGGTCAGTACAGACAGATGGACAGAGGGACGGACAGAGGGATGGACAGAGGGACGGACAGAGGGATGGACAGACAGACTGACAGAGGGGCCAACTGACAGAGGGAAGGACAGACAGACGGACAGAGGGACGGACAGACAGACGGACAGAGGGACGGACAGACAGACGGAAAGAGGGATGGACAGACAGGCTGACAGAGGGACGGACAGAGGGATGGACAGAGGGACGGACAGAGGGACGGACAGACAGACGGACAGAGGGACGGACAGACAGGCTGACAGAGGGACGGACAGACAGACTGACAGAGGGACGGTCAGACAGAGAGACAGACAGACAGAAAGACGAACAGACAGAGGGACGGTTCACACAGGCAGATAGATGGACGGACAGACAGAGGGACAGACAGACAGACAGATAGATGGACAGACAGACAGATGGACGGACAGACAGACAGACGGTTCACACAGACAGATAGATAGATGGACGGACAGACAGACAGATGAATGGACAGACAGAGGGACAGACAGACAGATAGATGGACGGACAGACAGATAGACGGTTCACACAGACAGATAGATGGACGGACAGACAGACAGATAGATGGACGGACAGACAGATAGACGGTTCACACAGACAGATAGATGGACGGACAGACAGGCAGATAGATGGATGGACAGACAGCCGTATACTTTATTTATTTTATAGATTCAACGATTAATTGAGGAAATAATCGGTAGACTAATAAAAATAATTCTTAGGTGCAGCCCTATCATGTGTTAAATGTGGTCTTAAAACATGTCTGTTATGTGATGAGGTAGGACAGATTCTAACCTACTGGTTTCTGTGGTCAGATACCAATTTCGTGCTGGGGAACGCTCAGATCGTGGACTGGCCGATCGTCTACAGCAACGATGGCTTCTGCAAACTGGCCGGTTACCATCGAGCCGAGGTCATGCAGAAGAGCAGCACCTGCAGGTACGGCGACACACCCACACCCACTGTTGTTGGATCGGTGTCCTGAGTGTCTGTGCTTCAGTACTGGACGGACTGTGTTTCCTCCTGCAGCTTCATGTACGGAGAGCTGACAGACAAGGAGATGAGCGAGAAGGTTCGACTGACCTTTGAGAACTACGAGATGAACTCTTTTGAGATTCTGATGTACAAGAAAAACCGTGAGTACAGTTTTTAACAGTGCTGCGTATTTCAGGTACTCTGTGTTAAAGTTGTTTCTTTTGACCTGAATACCCAAAAACCCAGAAACTCCAGGACCTGGAGACCCAGTTTATGTCCTAAACCGGGACATGCCATGCTGACAGTTGGCGGCCTTTCAGCGACAGAGGCCGTCAGTAAAAGACAGAGCTGTCTGACTGACTGTTCAGCTCAATGAATCAGCAGTTTCACTAACTGAGTGCAGCTTTTCTTTATTTAACCCCCTTTTTTCTATTTCCGTAAGCAAAGGGCCACACTGGGACACCAGCATGCACCTCCACCAGAGGTTCAGGGGGCACAGCAGTTACCAGCTGCTGCTTTTCATCAGACGTATTCTCAGTTCGTCTGACTGACCAGATTTACAGTGACATGAACACGGTTGGCTAGTTTAAAAACTGGTAAATGGCTGCATTTATAGCACTTTCACACTCGACATATGAGCCACCATGCAAGGTGCTGGGTTTGGGCTTCAGTGTCTTGCCCAAGGACACTTGGACACGCGGACAGGTGTCCAAGTATTTTCCAGGCATTTTATTAGAGAATCGTCAGTAGGGAGCTGACAGGAAGTGATAGGAGAGACAGAGATGGAGAAACGGGTCTCCAGCCAGACCTGCTTATAGAGGCTGAATCCAAATAGAAAAGATTCTCTGTGTCTGAGAACACTTAAAAATGATTAGAAGTTTAAGTTTACTACAGCATCTCCACTAAGTGCTGCTGATAGAGATTCACCGCCACGCTTTAACCAGGTTAAAGCCAAATGAAGCGCAGAGAGAAACGTTCTGAGAAAGCACTGCTGTAAAGTGAACAGTGGGAGGATGGATTGGACCAGTTAACAGATTGCGGGTTGTTTTTGTGAGGAGCACCAGACTGATTCCCTTTCTGTGCTGCAGGGATGCCCGTGTGGTTTTTCGTGAAGATCGCTCCAATCAGGAACGAGCAGGACAAGGTCGTCCTGTTTCTCTGCACCTTCAGTGACATCACCGCCTTCAAGCAACCAATTGAGGACGACTCTTCAAAAGGTGGGTGGGATACCAATAATTCATGAAAAACTCCAACACCTAAATGCAGGGCCGCTCACTCTGGTCACCCCAGTAGTGTCTTTGTTCACACGGTGATTTACTGTATTGAACATTCAGAATCAGAATCAGAAATGCTTATTGATCCCCGGGGGGAACATTGAATTGTCAGAGAATTCAGGTTCAAGGACGGAGAAGAAGTCTCCACTTTTAGCTGTTCAGACTTCACTCTTATTGGCTGTTGGCAGTGTCAGCACACATGTCTGATTAACACTTCTTGAAGCTGTAAGAACAAGTGATTAGGACCAACCAGCCATCAGTTTTGTGCCTCAGTGGTACCACATCGAAACACAACACAAAGCTAAAAGCTGTTTGTACCTACAAACTCTACACATTCCTCCTGTAACTGCTTGAGTGAAGACTTGCATCCTTCCATCCATAATTGGTGCTTGTTCTCTCCAAACGTCTGTTGCAGAACGATATCTTCATATCTGATGAATATTCCTAAAATGTGGATGGTCAAAAACTTCACGTAAAGTGTAATTTAGTGATCTCTGTTTTGGATCATCTAAACATTTTGTCGCTGGAGGTAGATACAGTCCGTCCTGTTAGCCGCTCTGTTACACTTGTTCAGTTCTTTTCTGATGTTTCAGTCTTGTGATGCTGTCACTCTGTCTCCTGGGCAGGTTGGGGTAAATTTGCCCGTCTGACTCGAGCATTAACCAGCAGTCGAGGGGTTCTTCAGCAGCTCGCTCCAGCTGTCCAAAAAGGAGAGAACGTCCACAAACACTCACGGCTGGCAGAGGTAAGATCATTTCTCCTCCTACGAGAACCCTCACCCTGTGAGCTTCAACCAAACATCCACCTGTAGGAGTGAGTGTGTGGTGAAGGTAAAACCTAGTCTTTCAAAGCCAAACTACATCTCATGAGCGTGGTTTTAAACCACCCACTGAGAACGACTTCAGCTGTGTGGATATTTTTGTATAATCTGAGAGCTATGAGGAGTGTTTAGATAGTGATGTGACTCGCTGCCTCGCAAACCCCCTGAACCTCTGGTGGAGGTGCAGTCCTTTATCTTAAGAAGACCTCCTGCTTTGTTGAAGTAAAGTCTTCTCTCCTTTCACAATACCTTTGGACTGATACAGGTAGGGGGTTATTAAATGAGAGAGCAGAAACTCCCTCCAGGTGGCCTCACCTGTGTCCCACGATACCTTAGTGCCATCTGAAAAGCTTTCCATTTGCTTTAGCCTCTCCAGCCTGCAGCAGCCGAGCAGAGGCCTGAACCTGATGTTTTATAAATGACTGCACGTTCTCTGACCAGTAAGTGTTTAAGACGGTATGACACAAGACAGAATTGATATAACTGTACAAAAAGACAGTGAACCTTCAATATTGGTGTTTCTTTCTGTCCTGAGATAAGAAGTATTAGCTGAAAGTACCTCTGACATCCTCTCTTCCTGTTATTAGCAGAGTGTTCAGATGGGCTGATAGATGGAAGTAGTTCCTGTTATCTACGGATGGCCTGCTTTCAGACTGAGCCAACCACACTGTTATTAAAAATGGAAGTTGGCCCTGTTTCTTCCTGAGTTCTCATCTGTCATTCAGGGCCACCGGAGCTCCTGTGGATCTTTAAAAACATTTAGACTTTCATTGATTCCATGGTTCATAAATATCTTAATATGTGGAATATTAAGAAGAGGACGAACTGAAGTTGCAGTGAAGTGACAGTTGGAGCATCTTTAGCTTCTGTAATGTGACATATGAATCATGTCTAGAGGTATTTGATCAGAGTTCAAGGAGCATTGCAGAGGACTGTTCACCAGCACTCACACCTCCATCACCAGTGTTGTTCTTCTTTTTGCCAACTGACATCCAAATGGACCCTCTGACCATGATACCACTCTGTTAGCTACTGCCGCCCACAAGCTATCCAGGGCAAGTGCACTTTTATATGATTTAGCTGTTCCCAAATCAGATTTGAATAAATGTTGTGTTACATTAGTGTGTGTTACAATAGAGTGTGTTACAATAGAGTGTGTTACATTAGTGTGTGTTACATTAGTGTGTGTTACAATAGAGTGTGTTACAATAGAGTGTTACATTAGTGTGTGTTACATTAGAGTGTGTTACAATAGAGTGTGTTACATTAGAGTGTGTTACATTAGTGTGTGTTACAATAGAGTGTGTTACAATAGAGTGTGTTACATTAGTGTGTGTTACATTAGTGTGTGTTACAATAGAGTGTGTTACAATAGAGTGTTACATTAGTGTGTGTTACATTAGAGTGTGTTACAATAGAGTGTGTTACATTAGAGTGTGTTACATTAGTGTGTGTTACAATAGAGTGTGTTACATTAGAGTGTGTTACATTAGTGTGTTACATTAGTGTGTGTTACAATAGTGTGTTACAATAGAGTGTGTTACATTAGTGTGTGTTACAATAGAGTGTGTTACATTAGCGTGTGTTACATTAGTGTGTGTTACATTAGAGTGTGTTACAATAGAGTGTGTTACATTAGTGTGTTACATTAGAGTGTGTTACATTAGTGTGTGTTACAATAGAGTGTGTTACAATAGAGTGTGTTACATTAGAGTGTGTTACAATAGAGTGTGTTACATTAGTGTGTGTTACAATAGAGTGTGTTACATTAGTGTGTGTTACATTAGAGTGTGTTACAATAGAGTGTGTTACAATAGAGTGTGTTACATTAGTGTGTGTTACAATAGAGTGTGTTACATTAGAGTGTGTTACATTAGAGTGTGTTACATTAGAGTGTTACATTAGTGTGTGTTACAATAGAGTGTGTTACAATAGAGTGTGTTACAATAGAGTGTGTTACATTAGTGTGTGTTACATTAGAGTGTTACAATAGAGTGTGTTACATTAGAGTGTGTTACAATAGAGTGTGTTACATTAGAGTGTGTTACATTAGAGTGTGTTACATTAGTGTGTGTTACAATAGAGTGTGTTACATTAGTGTGTGTTACATTAGTGTGTGTTACAATAGAGTGTGTTACATTAGTGTGTGTTACATTAGTGTGTGTTACAATAGAGTGTGTTACAATAGAGTGTGTTACATTAGTGTGTGTTACATTAGTGTGTGTTACAATAGAGTGTGTTACATTAGAGTGTGTTACAATAGAGTGTGTTACATTAGAGTGTTACATTAGTGTGTGTTACAATAGAGTGTGTTACATTAGAGTGTGTTACAATAGAGTGTGTTACATTAGAGTGTGTTACATTAGTGTGTGTTACAATAGAGTGTGTTACATTAGTGTGTGTTACATTAGTGTGTGTTACAATAGAGTGTGTTACAATAGAGTGTGTTACATTAGTGTGTGTTACAGTAGTGTGTGTTACAATAGAGTGTGTTACAATAGAGTGTGTTACATTAGAGTGTTACATTAGTGTGTGTTACATTAGTGTGTGTTACAATAGAGTGTGTTACATTAGAGTGTGTTACAATAGAGTGCGTTACATTAGAGTGTGTTACATTAGTGTGTGTTACATTTGTGTGTGTTACATTTGTGTGTGTTACAATAGAGTGTGTTACATTAGAGTGTTACATTAGTGTGTGTTACATTAGAGTGTGTTACAATAGAGTGTGTTATATTAGAGTGTGTTACATTAGAGTGTTACATTAGTGTGTGTTACATTAGAGTGTGTTACAATAGAGTGTGTTACATTAGTGTGTGTTACATTAGAGTGTGTTACATTTGTGTGTGTTACAATAGAGTGTGTTACAATAGAGTGTGTTACATTAGAGTGTTACATTAGTGTGTGTTACATTAGAGTGTGTTACAATAGAGTGTGTTATATTAGAGTGTGTTACATTAGAGTGTTACATTAGTGTGTGTTACATTAGAGTGTGTTACAATAGAGTGTGTTACATTAGTGTGTGTTACATTAGAGTGTGTTACAATAGAGTGTGTTACATTAGTGTGTGTTACATTAGAGTGTGTTACATTAGAGTGTGTTACATTAGAGTGTTACATGAGTGTGTGTTACATTAGAGTGTTACATTAGTGTGTGTTACATTAGAGTGTGTTACAATAGAGTGTGTTACATTAGTGTGTGTTACATTAGAGTGTTACAATCCACAGCAGCTGCTTTGCTCTGCTTGAATTAATATTTAGGTGGAGGAAGAATATTATACTCTGCTCAGTGACGCCACTCTGGAAAAAGATTTTGTTCTCAAAAGACCATTAAATTCAAAGAAAAATACTTGTCTAACATACAGTCCTGATTGTCTCTTCAAACAGAATAATAGGTCCAGATAATAAAGAATAAAATATTTTAACTGCATTTAACAGTTGGCCTCAAACGTCAGCGTCCTGCCGACAGGCGTCATGTTGCTGATAAGTTCTTCAGCTGCAGAGAGATAATTACTGTTGGCACTAATGAATTAATCCATTATCAGGGCGGTTCATAGGGGTGATGCTGTTTGTACTCTACATCAGGACTCTTGTCATATTAACAGATTTTATTTTTACGGTGGCAAGCAAGTTAATTTACTTACAGTATGTCATTCAGAGGACAAGCTCTTTACAGAAGCTCAGGAGGGATGTACATTATCATCTGCTGGTTTTGTTTTATTTGTTGAATGAACAGCTGGTTTCTCTCATTTTCAGTGTTGCTGTACTGAAATATGCTAATAGCAACACACATTTAAAATGTTGGAATTGATTGATTGATTCAGTTGCTGTTATCGTGTCCTTTATTTTTGCAGTTTTTTCTTTAATTGAACTTATATATATGTATTTATATGTAAGCAAATATGTAAACGTGGTCCCTAAAATAAGTTAAAGGAAAACAAAAAAGTTTCATCATCCTGTTGGTCTCGGATGCTATCAAGGTTTGTTCCAGGTAGAACATTTTTTTATCATGATTTGTTTCAAATCAAAACACTTGAATAGTCAAAATCAAACTGTAAAAAGTGGAACTCTTGTTCTCCCCATTAATTCAAATGTTTTTAGCCACGCTAGCGACGCAGCTCTGTGGATGCTAATGTCTGTCTGAAACGTCTCAACAGCTGCTGGATGGACTGTGATGAGATGTGGTTCAGACCTTCATGGTCCCCTCAGGATGAACTGTAGTAACTCTGGTGATCCTCTGACTCTTCATCTAGCGCCACCATCAGGTCAACATGTTCATGTGTCCAATATTTTGGTTTATTACATTTCATTACATTTATTTAGCTGACACTTTTATCCAGTGCTACTTGCAATAAGTGCATTTCAACCATGTGGATTCAACCCAAGAATTGCAAGATTCATGAAAGTTCATCAACTACATCAAATATTCTGAACTACTTCAAGTACTACATTTAGAAACAATAAGAGATAGAGAATTTATTTATTTTTTTATTTTTTTGGGCCAAGCTGCCGTCTGAACAGACGCATTTTCAGTCTGTGATGGATCATCTGTAGAGTTTCTGCTGTCTGTTATGACCAAATACCTCCAGAAGAGCCTCATCTGGACATTGTGTTTACTGCTAATTAGCATGTGTTAGCATGCTAATATGCTAAATTTAGATGGTGAACACCTGTTTAGCTTCAGCACGATAGCATTGACATTGTTAAATTTAACTCGTCTTTACTTAAACATGAGAACTGTGAACTGCTTTGTCTCCACGATCACGTCATGTAGAAACTTTGTTCCGTGTTTTTAAGCAGAGACAAACTGCAGCCTGATGCTCTGTTCATTTTGTCGTGTGTCTCAGGTTCTCCAGCTGGGTTCAGACATCTTGCCTCAGTACAAACAGGAAACGCCAAAGACGCCGCCGCACATCATCTTGCACTACTGCCTCTTCAAGACCACATGGGACTGGGTCATCCTCATCCTCACCTTCTACACCGCCATCATGGTGCCCTACAACGTCTCCTTCAAGACCAAGCAGAACAACGTCACCTGGCTGGTGGTGGACAGCATCGTGGACGTCATCTTCCTGGTCGACATCGTCCTCAACTTCCACACCACCTTCGTCGGCCCGGCCGGAGAGGTCATCTCCGACCCGAAACTCATCCGCATGAACTACGTCAAGACCTGGTTTGTCATCGACCTGCTGTCCTGCCTGCCTTATGATGTCATCAACGCCTTCGAGAACGTCGACGAGGTCAGTGGACTTTTATTAATCTGTTAATACTAAATAACAGCTTCCTTAAACAACGTGAGGAAGTGCAGTACTTGTCGGCTGTGTCACAGAGCGCCGAGTCTTTGATGTGCTTCCGTTGACACACTGGACGTGTTATTAGACAGAAGATGTAGGCGAGGTACGGTAGCCCGGATACGGGGAGCAAATTCACTGAAATGAAGTGTTGATGCTCGTGAACCTGAGATGCCACCAGTGTGTTTTGCACCTTCAGGCTGCAAATAACAATTATTATTAACAAGTTTCACGTCTCTGCATGGAAGTGAACTTTGAGCCAGCAGCTGCCTGTGAGGAGGGAAGTCATTTGTAAAATATCAGCGATGTAAATCTTTAAACACAGAGACTCGACTCTCTCGCTCTGCAGTCATGTGACCCACAGCAGCCACCGTCCGTTCAGCTGAGGCATGAAATTAAAGACCTGGGAGTCTCATCAACATGATGGAGTGGATTGTTTTACATTCATCCAGTGACTTCACAGCATGTAATGACTTCCTGTAGATGCAGAGTAGAAAGGTCACGACTGAGCACCGCTGAACTGCTGACAAGTAAAAAATGAAAAACCTTCAGTGTAGCAACAAGAATGTCTAAATCAGTCCAAACAGTCACGTCTCCACAGGAGACACGGGACTTCACTCCGCCGCCGGATTCAGAGGAGATGATGGAGCCGGAGGATCAGAATAATCCAGTTTATCTCCGGCTGCTGGAAGACGAGCTGAGAGTCTGTTACAGATCTGATTAAAGATGGCCGACATGATCCTGAGGCAGAACTGGGCCCATCCACCAACTCTCTGCTGTAAGAGCTCTAATATTCTCATGGTCAAGTCACAGTAGAGAGTCACTTCACCCTAATCACAAATAACACAACGACATTTAAAAAAAGTTGGACAGATTTGCAGTTGATGAGAAAACTCGAGTGGAATTTCTAGTAGAGCAGAAAAATGTAATCAGCTGTGTGGAACAACAATGTTTTTGACTGAGAAGTTAATAAGTATTGATAAAATATGTACATAAGAATAAGACACAAAGATTCTTTGCTGAGAGAAGCTCAGAGGACGACATTGAAGCTCTAAACTAATATAACAACTGTTTGGTTTTTAATCTTATTCAACCAGATGAAACACACTCACCTGTAAAGGTGAACTGAATCAGACCATAAAGAGAACTGAATGAGGTTCTGTGTCAGTCAGTTTCGACGTCTTCTGATGTCTCATGTCCAACCAAAGATGCTCAGTTGATCATCGCAGAAGGCTGAGAAAAGTATTTACAGCTGAGAAGCTGGAACTACAAATGTTAATTAAAAAATGAAGGAAAGCTTTCCTTCGTTCTACATTCAACTAAACAAACATGTTGAATATATTTTGATATGTCTGTTGAGATCAAAAAGCTGTCAGGACACTTTGTCGTCATCACAGAATTATTATCTCGGTCACATTACAAACAAAGTCTCAGTCATGAGTTAATTGTGTCGTGATCACAGGAAAACAAAAAGAATAGAAATAATGGAGTCTGTCTCCTGTAGAGCAAAACGAGACGAGGTGTCAGGATTTAACCTGTCAAGGTTACAGCGTCGATGCTCAGTGTGTCTCAGCGCCAGCGGTGAAGGCTGCTCATGGAGGAGCAGTGCATTGTGGGTGTTTCCCTGATGAGGAAACAGTGTTGTTGATGAGAGGAGCTGGAGAGGCGGCTGAGTGGTCTGATGAGAGGCTGCAGGGACAGACGAGTCCAACATGGAGAGGACGTGTCTCTGTAGATGGCAGAGCGGCTGCATGTTTCATACATGTTTCATGCAGACTTTATCTATCCTGACTCTAAAAGCACTGATGGAGGGTGGAGGGAAGGATAAATATTGACTTCAGTCATGAATAAGTCAGACTACATCATACCAGTTATATGTTTTACTTTATACTGTGGCCACTGGGAATTCTGGATTCTGATTGGCTGCACGGTGCGTTTGAACTCAGAATCAGAATCAGAAATACTTTCTTGATCCCCGGGGGGAAATTGTACAGCACCGGTGCTCCCATTCAAGAGTAGAAAGTAGCAAAAATATAGAACTAAAAGTATGTAGAAAATATAAAAATAAGAAATAAAAAATAAAAAATATACACATTTAGAATCAGAATCAGAATCAGAAACTGTTTATTGCCAAGTAACATACATTACAAGGAATTTGCTGTGGTCTGAAGGTGCTATTGTTTCGATAACAAATAAGTAGAATATAAAAAGTAAAATAAGAATAAAAATAAAAATAAGATAAGATAAATAACAACAGTGCAGTGACCAGAATAAAGTAAAGTGTCCAGTAGGGGGTGGGTGCGTTAATGTAACGCAGTGGGGACAGGGGTGATGTACGTTAATAATAACGTAATAACGTATAGCTTGTGTTTGTGTTCTGGGGGGGGGGGGGGGGGGTCAATGTAAGTTCGTCAGGTTGACTGCAGAGGGGAAGAAACTGTTTTTGTGGCGGGAGGTTTTGGTCCTGATGGACCGCAGCCTCCTGCCAGAGGGGAGGGGGTCGAACAGATGGTGTCCGGGGTGGGAGGGGTCGGCAGCGATCTTCCCTGCTCTCCTCAGGGTCCTGGAGGAGTACAGGTCCTGAAGAGATGGGAGGTTGCAGCCGATCACCCTCTCTGCAGAGCGGATGATACGCTGCAGTCTGCGTCTGTCCTTGGTGGAGGCAGCAGCGTACCAGACGGTGATGGAGGAGGTGAGGATGGACTCTATGATGGCAGTGTAGAAGTGAACCAGCATTGTTTGTGGCAGGTTAAACTTCCTCAGCTGCCTCAGGAAGTACATCCTCTGTTGGGCTTTCTTGATGAGGGAGCTGATGTTCAGCTCCCACCGGAGGTCCTGGCTGATGATGGAGCCCAGGAAACGGAAGGACTCCACAGTGTCCACTGGAGAGTCACACAGGGTGATGGGGGCGGGTGGGGCTGCGCTCTTCCTGAAGTCTACAACCATCTCCACTGTCTTTGAAGCGTTAAGCTCCAGGTTGTTGCTGTTGCTCCAGGTCACCAGGTGGTCAATCTCCCACCTGTAGGCAGACTCATCCTCTCCAGAGATGAGTCCGATGAGGGTGGTGTCGTCCGCGAACTTCAGGAGCTTGACGGACTGGTGACTGGAGGTGCAGCTGTTGGTGTACAGGGAGAAGAGTAGAGGAGAAAGAACACCTTGAGCCTTGAGGGGAGCCGGTGCTGATCGTCCGCGAGTCTGAGACCTGTTTCCCCAGCTTCACGTGCTGCTTCCTGTCAGACAGGAAATCTGTGATCCACCTGCAGGTGGGGTCTGGCACGTTCAGCTGGGAGAGCTTGTCCTGAAGAAGAGCCGGGACGATGGTGTTGAAGGCAGAGCTGAAGTCCACAAACAGGATCCTGGCATAGGATCCTGCGGAGTCCAGGTGCTGGAGGATGAAGTGTAGAGCCAGGTTGACGGCGTCGTCTACAGACCTTTTGGCTCTGTAGGCGAACTGCAGGGGGTCCAGCAGAGGGTCTGTGATGGATTTGAGGTTTACAGTATTTAAGTGAAAAATAAAGTAAAACATATATACAGCAGCAATGTATATGTATGTCTATATATATATATGTGTGTGTGTGTATGTATCGCACTGAAAATTTAAAGAATAAATAAATAATAATGAGGTAGTATGTGTAGGAGCAGGTCCAGGTTTCCAGTCTCTTCCTGAGTGTCTGACCCTCAGAGGGAGGAGTTGAACAGTCTGATGGCCACAGGCAGGAATGATTTCCTGTGTCGCTCTGTTGGACATTTGGGAGGAATGAGTCTCCCACTGAAGCTGCTCTTGTGTCCGACCAGTACGTCATGGAGAGGATGTGAGACATTGTCCAAGATGCCCCGCAGCTTGGACAATGTCTCTCAGCGTCCTCCTCTCTGACACCACCGTCAGAGAGTCCAGCTGCACCCCCACAACGTCACTGGCCTTGCGGATCAGTTTGTTTAGTCTGTTGGAGTCCGCCACCCTCAGCCTGCTGCCCCAGCATGCAACAGCATAGAGGATAGCACTGGCCACCACAGACTCATAAAACATCCTCAGCATAGTCCGGCAGATGTTGAAGGACCTCAGCCGCCTCAGAAAATAGAGACGGCTCTGGCCCTTCTTGTAGAGGGCATTAGTGTTCTTTACCCTGTCCAGTTTATTGTCTATGTGAACTCCCAGGTACTTGTAGTCCTCTACAATGTCCACACTGACCCCCTGGATGGAAACAGGGGTCATCTGCGCCTTGGTCCTCCTCAGATCAACAGTCAGTTCCTTTGTCTTTGTCACGTTGAGCTGCAGGTGGTTCTGCTCGCACCATGTGACAAAGTAGTCCACAGCAGCCCTGTACTCCAACTATTGCTGAGTCGTCAGAAACCTTCTGAAGATGGCAGGTCTCAGTGCAGTAGCTGAAGTCCGTGGTGTAGACGGTGAAGAGGAAGGGAGAGAGGACAGTCCCCTGCGGGGCCCCGGTGTTGCTGACCACTCTGTCTGACACACAGTGTTGTAAGCGCACATACTGTGGTCTGCCAGTCAGGTAGTTGACAATCCAGGACACGAGGGGGGCATCCACCTGCATCTCCGTCAGCTTCTCACCCAGTAGAGCCGGACGGATGGTGTTGAACGCACTGGAGAAGTCAAAGAACATGACTCTCACAGTGCTTGCCGGCTTATCCAGGTGGGCGTAGACGCGGTTGAGCAGGTAGATGATGGCATCCTCCACTCCAAGTCGGGGCTGGTAGGCGAACTGAAGGGGGTCCAAGTGTGGCTTGACCAAGGGCCGGAGCTGCTCCAGGACGAGTCTCTCCAGGGTCTTCATGATGTGGGAGGTCAGTGCCGCGGGTCTGTTGTCCTTGGAGTCACTGGGACGCGGCGTCTTCGGCACAGGAACGAGGCAGGACGTCTTCCGCAGCACGGGGACCCTCTGAAGACTCAGGCTCATGTTGAAGAGTGCCGTCAGGTTGAAGAGTGCCGTCAGCCTGGGGACTGGGGAACGAGGTGTGAGGAAAGCTCTCACAGGGGGGTGGGGGGCTATGAGGAGCAGGAGGGGGAGGGGGGAGTGGAATAGGTGAAGGTAGGAGGCAGACAGCAGAAGAGTCATGGGGGGGTGAGCAGGGCCCACAGAGTCAAATCTGTTGAAAAACAGATTCAGTTTGTTGGCCCGGTCCACACTGCCTCCAGCTCCTCTGTTGTTGGTCGGCCTGTAACCCGTGATGGTCCTCATTCCACTCCAGACCTCTCTGGTGTTGTTCTTCCTCCTGTACTCCTCCTTGGCCTCTCTGATCTTCACCTTCAGTTCCCCCTGGATCGTTCTCACCTCCTCCCTGGTGCCAGCTCTGAGAGCCCTCTGTTAGTAACTGGACCATTTAACTGGACATACGACCAAACCCCACACGGACAATGGTGTAAGAGGGTGTAGCAGAGAGGTAATTCATGAATCATAAACTCTGAGCTCAGCCTTGTGAACCACTTCCTGTTTAACTAAATGTTAAACAACACAACATGAACAATATTTTATGATGTTTAAAACCAAAAAATGGAAATCAAATTTAGTTGTATGTGTAAATTACGTGTGATATTTTCAGTTTGATTATAGATATCATTTTGTTGGCAGAATAAAACATTACAACCACAGAGAATACTGGACTCTGATTGGCTGGAGAGGCTGCATTATTTTCAGATAACCCAAAGATGTAATCAAAAACTAAAAACTTGAAGCTTGGTTCTTGGTTCTTACTTTTGTAGTATTTTATACTTCATATCATAGAAGCTTATACCTGTTATGTCCTAGTCATGTTCAAATATCTCAGTAACTATTTTTATTTTCATTTTTATATTTTATTTACTGTTTATTTACTATTTACTACCTTGGCTTTTGGAGCGTCTTCAGATCCCTCCACAGCCGGACTGTCCTGTTTCTATATGTAATGTTATTGTTGTTTACAACTTTCTATCAGTAATAATATAAAACTCACCAGGTGAACCATCGCCCATCAGTAATAATATTAATAATATAATATTAAACTCACCTCTTCACACCGATCGGGCGGTTTACAGTCAGTGAGCCTGTTAGAGTTCTCCCTCCATCAGTAAATCAACCAAATGACCAACCAGAAGGATCAATCGATCGATCGATCGGTCAGTAAACTGCAGCCGTCCACCAGTTGGAGACTGTGCTGCTCATAAAGAAACTTCCTGCAGCGTCGGCTTTTCTTGTTTACACTTCACATGAGGAAGAACAATAATAACATGAGGAAGACGAAACGTGTCTTCAATGTTTCAGCAGCGTTTCCAATCAACAACGTGTGTTATTGTGAAAACAAATACTTTTGTATTATTATTATTATTATCATTATTATTGTTGTTGTTGTTGTTATTATTATACTGTTCATAAGTTAAAATCAAGCTGAGAGGAAGAGGAAGTCTGATGAAGATGCTGCTGCTGAAACTGAACCTCAATCTGAATCATAAAGGAAATTATTTCCCTCCTCTCCTCGTCTCTTCCTCCTCCTCCTCCTCCTCCTCTTCCTCTCCTCGTCTCTTCCTCCTCCTCTTCCTCTCCTCGTCTCCTCCTCTTCCTCTCCAGGGGATCAGCAGTCTCTTCAGCTCTCTCAAAGTGGTCCGTCTGCTGCGTTTGGGTCGTGTTGCCAGGAAGCTGGACCACTACATCGAGTACGGTGCTGCCGTACTGGTTTTACTGGTGTGCGTGTTTGGCCTGGCGGCCCATTGGCTGGCCTGTATCTGGTACAGCATCGGAGACTACGAGGTGATCGACGAGGACACCAACAGCGTGAGGATGGACAGCTGGCTGTTCCTGCTGGGGGAGACGGTGGGGACGCCGTACCGGTTCAACGCCTCGGGTTCGGGACGCTGGGAAGGGGGGCCCAGCAAGGACTCGGTCTACATCACCTCACTGTACTTCACCATGACCAGTCTGACCAGCATCGGCTTCGGGAACATCGCCCCGAACACAGACGGAGAGAAGATCTTCGCTGTGGCCATGATGATGATCGGCTGTGAGTCACTTCCTGTCAGTTCTTGATCTGGTTTCTTCAGACTGAGAAAAGAATCAGTTGCTCAAATTCAGTTACAGCTGTGTGAAGAAATAGTTTTAATTTCAGGTTTATTTGTTTAAAACCAGATGTAAAGCAGGTGTCAAGTGGAACTAATATATGAAACATGATACTTATAAAGAACATTACAAGAGACACCTTCAGATTACAGTCATTTGATTCATTGTTGATATAAAAATATGGATCAGTACAGCTTCAACCCTTTGAATCCAACTTCACAGTCAAACCGGGACATGCAGGCGTAGTTACATGACGTGGTAACCTGTGATCTGCCTATCAACAACACGGTATAAACCACGTTTATATGAACCACCCTGTTTGACCTCCAGACTTTGTCCTCCATCTGTCTTTTTTTGGCAAATTGAACGTGCCATCCCACGATCCCTCTGTACATAAACAGAGGAGAGTCAGACAGGTCTGTCAATAATTTATTGATAGTTGACTCCGTCGTCTGACTCGTATTCACAGCAGATCGGGGTCACTGTGTGTGAACTGAACTACTATTCAATCCATCGGGAAGCGATCTTATAAGGGACCTGCGTAAACAATGTATATGTGTATGTAAATCACTTGGTAACCATGGTAACACCTATGCTGTGGCAGTCCATTATAAAGTGTGACACAGAGATCGCACTGTAATGTCTCTATCTGGTAGTCATTATTCATAACATGCAGTGGATTTACAGTTTAATAACATAATGCTCTTTGTGACAGAGACCATAAATATGATGCAGGATGACATCACCAGAACTGTCCAATCAGTGAATTACCTGTCGGTCAGTGTGAACATGAACTGGACTGCAGGTGTGAAAGTGACCTGATTGGTGTGCCTTCATCAGGGTGGTGTCCCCTGCTGTTTTCAAGTTTCCTGATATATACAGTCCATTGATTAGCCACGTGACTGATAAATCACCGTAGATGCCATGTACACAAAACAACACCATCACTCTGATGAACAGTTGTTGTCCTCAGCAACAAGACCAACTAATAAAGACTTGCAGACAGACGGAGGCTGTTTTCCATCACAGTGACCTTGATCCGCTGAGGAGGTAATGACCTCCTCAGGCAGTTTTTTTTCCACCTGCGTCTGTTGAGCCATTTGAAGACAGTTTCAATCAGTTTTGGAGCTCAGCAGAGATCAGAGGCTCCATCAACTGTGTGACGTTGTAAAACATTGTTATCCAAAATGACTCCCTCCTCTGACTTCACCTCAGCTGCTGCTGTTTAAAGGAACAGTCAGACATTTTCTCACCCCATGAGATATATATATATATATATATATATATATATATATATATATATATATATTATAAGCTTTAGTTAAACAAACTGAAAATATAGACCCATTTTACACCAATGGTTCCAAATATTAGTTGCTAACGTTAGCTTAAACTCTGATGGCTTCCAGGGTCAGCTTTCACACGGAGCGGAAATATCACACAGTTGATGTGTTAGTGGTAATGTAACCCCACAAAATAATGTTGATAGTGACGTGCTGCTTGGCCTTGGAAGTGACGGTTATTGTTGTAGGTAGCAAGCAGCCGTGTGCTGCAGTTGCTAAGCTATGATTGGACAATCTCTGTTCGGGGGAGGTGTTAAGCGAACTGTCATTCAGGGAGGTTTGTGGCTGCACATCATAGGCTGTATATAAAGATGGCGACGCGTCTCGGCCGCTGCCATCTTGCTCTGGTGATGTCATTTGGAGCAAGAGTCTGCTCACTGGTGATCAGGGGGTGGAGCCGCGGTATTGAGGTCCCGCCCACACACCCACCAGACCCAATTGCTAACACACCACAGTCAATCACAGCTGTCAATCTTGACGTTTCACCCCGTTTTTATAGCATCAAATAACAAATTAAAACCAAACTGATCAGAAAAATGAACACTTGAACAAACATCAGCTGATAAGAACTACAGAAACCATCTTTGGGAAAAATGTATTTGATGTGTACTTTGATTTTTTTGTTTGGCCCATCTCCCATCTGCTAACATGGAGGGGGCGGGGCTTATGACCTATACTGCAGGCAGCCACCAGGGGGGCGATCAAGACGTTTTGGCTGTCATGTCGCCCATCTTTGTACACAGACTAGGCTGCACATGCAGCAGTGACTTTTACATCATTTTAATTGTAACTTTTTACTTTCCTCAGTGTTGTTTATGGTCCAACTTTTACAGCTAGCTGCTGCTGTCCTGTGCCGGTCTCTCCTGGTCTACATGCTCAGGATTACCCAGAGGTACTGTAGCACCTGACAGTAAAACTGGAGGCGACTGTGGTTGTCGACGGTTCGCTCTCTGTTGTTTGAGCTCAGTGAAGATTTAGAGAGGCCTGTCTCCTCCGATCCACACAGGGAGACGGGCGGCCACTCCGTTGGCAGTTGTTTCCTCAGAGATGTGATGAGGCCTGACACGCTGCAGTCTGGTGTGGTGGAGTTCCTCTCTGAAATATTAACTGTACTGTCAGATCGGCTGGACTCGTGTCCTCCCTGCTGTCTGCTACAGTCTGCACACATCCAGCTGCTCAGCAGGATGCCTGATTCAGCCTGAAATCTGGAGGTGACTGCACGGATCCTGCAGCTCTGCATAGTAATATTTCAACACCACAGACAATAATATGTGTCTGCGCCACGAGACTTCAACAGCTTTACCAGCTACAGTAGATATCACCTTGGGACCACCCCCAAATGACCTATACAGATACAAACTTAACAAATTCTTTCATCAACAACTTAAGTCTTCACATCTAATTAACTTCTTCTACACCACTTGTTTCACAATAATATGTCCTGCTGGCTGTGTGGTTGGTAACATCAGTCCAACCGTCTATCCTTCACTTTGGTTTTGGCATCAAAAATAGTGAAAAAATACTCGTCACAACTTCCCAGAGTCCAAGGTGACGTCTTCAAATATCCTGTTTAGTATCGACTAATGGCTTCAGTTCTATTGCTAATAGTTAAGTCCCTGATATTCTCCAAAACACATGTGGACAGCAAGGTGGGCCGTGGATGTATACACAGTTTTGTACATGCCACATTGGTTGTCTGCATACATCTTCCACACGTGCAGTCAAGCAGACGTCCATACAGCAACAGACATTAACAGAACAGTAGACAGACAGCTGTCCATGTCTGAAATGTATGACCACGTGGACAAACGTGTGAACACGTCTGTTTATGCAGACATCTTGATATGTAGCATAGACAGAGCGGTGTGTGTGTCCGTCTTTGGATTATATCCGCCATGAACAGTTAAGGTGTTTGTCGGCAGTAAATGTAGACAGATGCTAACATTAGTTGTATAGTATATAGATAGATGCTAACATCAGTTGTATAGTATATAGACAGATGCTAACATTAGATGTACAGTATATAGACAGATGCTAACATTAGTTGTACAGTGTATATAGACAGATGCTAACATTAGATGTACAGTATATATGCCAACATTAGTAGTACAGTATATAGACAGATGCTAACATTAGTTGTACAGTGTATATAGACATGCTAACATTAGATGTACAGTATATATGCCAACATTAGTAGTACAGTATATAGACAGATGCTAACATTAGTTGTATAGTATATAGACAGATGTACAGTGTATATAGACATGCTAACATTAGTTGTATAGTATATAGACAGATGCTAACATTAGTTGTACAGTATATAGACAGATGCTAACATTAGTTGTACAGTGTATATAGACATGCTAACATTAGTTGTATAGTATATAGACAGATGCTAACATTAGTTGTACAGTATATAGACAGATGTTAACATTAGTTGTACAGTGTATATAGACAGATGCTAACATTAGTTGTACAGTTTATATAGACAGATGCTAACATTAGTAGTACAGTATATAGACAGATGCTATCATTAGTTGTACAGTATATAGACAGATGCTAACATTAGTTGTACAGTTTATATAGACAGATGCTAACATTAGTAGTACAGTATATAGACAGATGCTAACATCAGATGTACAGTATATATGCCAACATTAGTAGTACAGTATATAGACAGATGCTAACATTAGATGTACAGTATATATGCCAACATTAGTAGTACAGTATATAGACAGATGCTAACATTAGATGTACAGTATATATGCCAACATTAGTAGTACAGTATATAGACAGATGCAGGGTACACTGACAGTTTGCGGAGGTTTTCCAGAGCAGAGAGAACATCTGCAGGTAAAAGCTTTTCCTCACTGAGCTGAAGGATGAAGAGCTTTAATGTTGACAATTTGTCTCCTTCATCGGAAGCTGTCGTCGTCTCGTGTCACATCAGGATCTACAGTCTGTTGGTCTGGATCACATTTACACATATCACCTCCAACAAGAGACTGAAGCTTCTCTCATTTCTGACATTAAATCCCTTTTACCTTACCGTACCTGTATATCTACTTACTCGTAAATGACACAAAATGCGATTCATTCATCACATTGTTCAGCAGCAGTGAAATGCTGCTGAAATGAGATCAAGAGGTCACAGAGTGTCCAGTGAAAGTAAACTTCTCACCCAGTTTTTCTTCCTGTTTGTGAGGGGTGAGCTGACAGTTTGTCCCTCTGGGGCTCCTGTAGAGGCAGCCTGTACTGAGACTGTATTGAGGGTGCAATGCAGTCTGGGTAAACCTTTGGTTTCCTATTTAGATTCATGAGGAACACCGAAGGAAGCTGAGTATTGGATTAACCCCCCCCCCACTCCCCCCTGTCAGCTTCCTGGCCCACAAAGTGGCTGCAAGCTGCTGGAGGCTGATGGAAAGTGGTTGCTATGACAGCCAGCATCCTGGATCCAGGATGAGAGTTTGGGTCATTAGCATAGCGAGTGTGAGTGTTGTAAAGCTTACTGTGACATGAGGACGGGGTCTAAGAGGAAGGACAGAAATAGCTGGTCCACTCTCTCTCCAGAACATCGTCTCTAATCTCCGGGAGACTGTACCAGAGAGACTGTACCAGAGAGGCTGGACCAGAGAGACTGGACCAGAGAGGCTGGACCAGACCTCTGTTCATATTATTATATGTTATTATGAATGTAAAGTTTTATCTGCAGGAGCCTCCTACAGCTCTCCAAAGAAACCCTTTTCTGAAAGAAATTAAACACCGCAGAGGGAAGCTCAGTGTCCCTGATACTCGTTGCTGAGGACAAACAAAGACTGAGGTTAAATATCCGGCTTCTGGTCTGAAAGCCTTGTTGTTGTTTGTGGATGTGATGAAGATCTGTGTTGGATACAAACGTCTGTTTGTGACTAAAATAATGAAGCGAGTTTCTGAACATTTCCTTCTTTCTTTTGTCCAACAAGATAAAAATAACACAAACAGCTTGTGTGCAGCTTCTCAGCGGTGAACCTCCGGACCTGGCTCTGGTTCTGGACCTGCTGATGCTGTTTCAGCATTAGCTCGGCGCCCCCCCGTGTTGAGACTGTACAGTAACTTTTATAAAGGTCACAGTGTGTAGTGATTGTGGCGCTTCCAGTCAGCTTCACAGTCTGAGCTGCTGTCAGAGGATGACGGCAGGTTTCTGCTGCTGCTGGTGGACGGGGTCAGTATTGATCCAGTGACCCTGGGTCCATACTGACAGGCTGAGAGGGAGGGCAGCTGAGTCAGGGATGGACTGCAGCAGTTTGTATTGATGAGCTGAGACACTAACAGTTAAGCTGTCAATAGACTCAGAGACACATCTGACCAATGATGTCAGCTCTCAGACTGAAGAAACTTTAGTCCAGTAACAAAATTATGATTATTTCCTCCACAAAACTATTTATTATTCAATGGACTTTTGCACAGACCGTAATCACTCATGTTGCATTGACTGCAAGTTCAATTTCAATTCAATTCAATTTTATTTATATAGCGGCAAATCACAACAAAGTCATCTCATGACACTTTACAAAATAGAGCAGGTCTAGACCGACTCTTTATCAAGTCAAAAAGTGGTAGAGGAGAAAATAAAAGACAGCAAAAATCTGTGAAACTATCAAAGTTTTTCAAGCTGTGTTGAACCCTTGAACGCCCTTTAATGCTGCATGCTGGGATTGTTCGGGTGTGTTTGTTGTTTTTTGTTGTTTACGTTGATAACTAAAAATGATAAGTTGAGGTTCCATTTAAAAGGTGTGTTATACCAGAAACTAGTTTACTGCGTACATGTTGGATCTCTAAGGTTGAGTCGTTATTGGCTCGTGTCGTTTAAGACAAGATAAAGACAGTAGAGCTATTTAGATATATTAGAGGTCCACGTTGTGATACAGAGAGCAGTGATGAAAATGAAATGTGTCATCAGTGATGCACTTTGATATACAGAGTTTAGCTGCTGAAGTAATGTTGGGGGGCAGTGTGACGGTACAGAATGTCTCTAATCAAGTGCCGACATTAAAAGTCAACTGAATAATAGTTTCATGGTTTAGAAAAGACACACAGCCTTTAATTCTATACAGAGTTCAAAGTTTTGGGTGAATTTTGAATGACCAGACTCCTACATGTTTGTGTGACTCAGACAGAGTGATGTGGGTAACATTTTAAGTTTTAATGGCAGGGTAGTCAGAGACTCTGGAGGATGTGAAGAATACCATGTACTTGGTCTCTTCTGCATTTAAAACAAGTCTATGATTAAGAAGTGATAATTATAAAGCATCAAAGGCAGACTGAAGATGAGTCAGAACCCGGGACATATAAAATCGTATCATCTACATAAAAATGGACATTAAAGTACTGATTAGGAGAAATAATGTTATTTATGTATAATGTAAATAGTAATGGACAAAGAATAGAGCCCTGTGGCACCCCATTACTGATGGTAAGACTGTAGGATTTTATGAACGACGGAATCAAATCCTTTTGAAGCTAAAAAGAGCGACGCAAAGTATTTTTATTTTTAAATAAATGTTTATGATGAAGGTTTTGCAGATATGTTTAATATAAATGTTTCCTTGTTATGGCACAAATATACTTCCTTCCTTCCTTTGGCCACAGAACAAAATGTTGTGTCCTTCCTGTTAACAGCGCTGCTCTACGCCACCATCTTCGGTAACGTCACCACCATCTTCCAGCAGATGTACGCCAACACCAACCGCTACCACGAGATGCTCAACAGCGTACGAGACTTCCTCAAACTCTACCAGGTCCCCAAAGGCCTTAGTGAGCGGGTGATGGACTACATTGTGTCCACCTGGTCCATGTCCAGAGGCATCGACACCGACAAGGTAACACCTCATCAACACCTCAGTTTTACTCCACAGAGGTGACACCGTTCCATTCAGACATGTAGGTCACTGATGTTGTGTCATAGTCGAGGCCTGTCACACTGTGATTGGGTAGCTTTCTTTTCTCTGTGTGGCCTCAGTTTGACCCTGCTTTGACCCCGGTGACGGCCTCTGACTCTGTCAGTGCTCCTCCTGCTGTTTTGTGTTTTCTTTTTGCAGGTAGAGGTGGGCGGAGCCATCCAATTAGTCTTTCACCTGGGCATGCTGGGCCTCGGTTATTTAGGCTGGCTCTGTATTCTCTCTCTCTCTCCTGCCATCATCATTTGGTCCCTTGGTTTTGTCTTTACAACACTATACATACATTCAGCATTGCATTCACTACTGATCTGCAGACTACAGATTCATTTATTACCGTTGCCTTTGTCTTCCTCTCAATTAAAACATTGTTTAAATTACTTTAAATCTTGCGTGGTCTCCCTCTTTGTCTAGCTCACTGAGCCTGGGCTGTGACCTCAGTTTGACCTCAGTGTGACCTCAGTTTGACCTCTGCGTGACCTCTGTGTGACTCAGTGTGGGTTCGATTCCCCGGCTCCCCCCGTCCACATGTTGAAGTGCAAGACGCTGAACCCTAAGTTGCTTCCTATGGAGGCCAGCACCTTACATGGCAGCTCAGTCGCCATCTGTGTGTGAATGAGACCAGATCTGTAAAGCGCTTTGGGAACCATTACAGTTGAAAAGCGCAATATAAGTGAAGTCCATTTACCATTTACTCACTTCGACCTCAGTGTGACCCCAGTTTGACTTCAGTGTGACCTCCGTTTAACCCCAATATGAACTCTGTGTGACCTTAGTGTGACCTCTGTGTGACCTCTGTGTCTGCAGGTGCTACAGATTTGTCCGAAGGATATGCGAGCAGATATCTGCGTCCACCTCAACAGGAAGGTGTTTAAGGAACACCCGGCGTTCCGGCTGGCCAGTGACGGCTGCCTTCGAGCCCTCGCCATGGAGTTCCAGACCGTCCACAGCGCGCCAGGAGACCTCATCTACCACGCCGGAGAGAGCGTGGACAGCCTCTGCTTCGTGGTGTCGGGGTCTCTGGAGGTCATCCAGGACGACGAGGTGGTGGCCATTTTAGGTGAGGAGTTTGGTTCAATTCAAAAGAATTCAGATTTACAACCAGACGAAACAACCGATTCTCACAGTGGACGAGCTGAAACCACAGAATAAGAACAAATAATAATAATAATAATAATAATACAAAATTACAAACATTAGAATCAAAGTAGATTTCTTCAACAGGGACAACCAAACTCCTGGTTGCCTGATGCCCAACCTGCTGCCTAAACCTTGTGAGGCAGTTAAAAATGCAGGAACTCATTGATCCTGTCGCACAACGAAATCACAAACAGAGGAGTTTTATTGAGTCAATGTCTAATCAGCTTATGTTTGTATGGTAAATTCTGTTTCTAACAGTCCAGTTGTGCGTCATCGACTCGTCTCTCAGGTGTATAAAAGCTCCTTCAGCAGGAACAAAAACGAAGTGTCAGAGTGTGTTTTAGTCTGGAAGTGAAAAGGAGAATTGAAAAAGTGTTCTTGCTGCTGCCAGCTGACACCACCTCCGCAGAAACACCTGAGCTCTGAAACACAAACACTGAACCCTGCAGAGTCACCTGCTTCCTCAGCGCATCAAAGCCAAAAACAAAAGGTGTTTGCTATTTCCGTCAGTATGCGTAGGAACTGTGCTCCGGGGCTCTCATTAGCAAAGACTCTCATTTCTGAAACATGCTGCCTTTGTTTTGGGCTGATGGAGCGGTTCAGAAACAAACCCAGTGAAAGACGACGGAGGAAGCTGTCGAGGCGGAGCACGGCTGAACGAACAGCTGTCAGAGTCATTATGCAATTCACAAAACCTCTGAGCTCTTTAACAACTCCCTGATATCCAGCAGTATTCTGCAGGCAGCACCAGAGACTGTTTGCATAAAACATTCACATTTTCTTTCCAGACGAGCTGAGAGGCTGCGAGGATGTCTCAGTGTCGATGACTTAACATGAACTTTAATTCAGACATTCATGATCCCCAGAGGATGAAACCAATGAGCACCAACCCGTCACTATTTCACTTTAAAACATTAACATGCTAACATTAGCATGGACATGGCTACATTTTGGTGTAACATCCTGACGGCAGCTTGCAGAAATGCACAAACCTTATGTTCCACTGTCGCTGGTAATAAAACACACTTTCAGCATCTTTACATGCTAACATGGTAATTATACAATGTTTGCATGGTGACATTATCTTTTGTATTGCATACTAAATAACCTGTTAACATGTGTGCATGTTGAAATGCTAATTGGCTAAAAATAACATTCTAAAATTCTGAATGTCAAAAAACAAGCACCCAGTATTTGTACTTGTATTTTGATATGCTACTGTTGGTTCATTAGCATGTTCATGCTGGACCATTAGCATGTTAATGTTGGTTCATTAGCATGTTCATGCTGGGCCATTAGCATGTTAATGTCAGACCATTAGCATATTAATGTTGGCCATTAGCATATTAACCCCAGAAACAGAAAGTGAAGGTTCATTCTTGACCTGCTCCCCTGTTTCTGTTGTATTTGAGACCCTGTTTAGAATCAGAATCAGAAACTGTTTATTGCCAAGTAACATACATTACAAGGAATTTGCCGTGGTCTGAAGGTGCTATTGTTTTGACAACAAATAAGTAGAATATAAAAGGTAAAATAAGAAAGGTGCAAGAAATTCGGGAAACAAATCCACTGGAGTTGTTCCCCTGATGTTCATGAGCTCTTCTCTGGTGAAAGAGCTCCGTGAGGCAAAACAAGAAACGCTGTTTACAAACAAAACAAGGCAAAACAATGCGCTTCAACAGACCGAGGCAGCCATAATACTTTTCTTCTTTTTGAGGCATTCAAATAATTTTAGAATAATTTCATTTGTACTCCAAATTTTTACAGATGTGAGAGCTGACACAATTACTTGAGTAATTGATTAGTCGATCAACAGAAAATGACTTTGATGATCGAGCAGAAATGTGAAACATTCTCTGGTTTCTGTTTCTCCGTGTGATGATTTTCTGCTTTTGTCTTATATGATAATAAACTGAATATCTTTGGGACAAAAAGAATTTGAGGCTGACAAACTATATATTCAAATACGTGTAATCAACATGTTTCACTAATTATGACATTTAAAAGACAAATGATTCATTGATTAATTGAGAAAACAATCGGCAGGTGAATCGGTATTGCTAATAATCGTTGCTTCCCTAACAGATGATGGAAGTTTTATTTCAGTAAAGAACGGTCTCATGCTGCGTTCACATCAGCAGAACAGGAAAACCTCCTGTAATCATTCACATAATTCCAAGATGGCTGCCCCCAAACAGTGAAGCCTCATGTTTTATTGTTACATGTTTCGTTAACATTTGATACCGGATACAAACCAAAAGGAAAGTTCATTATATTTAATATTAAGATGTCACTGCCAGTGGGAGATATTACAGCAGTAAGTACAACCAGGACGCTGACGTGAAGGTGAACGTGGCGTTAATCGACTTCTCAAAGTCTGCCTCCGTTCCTGGACCCGAACTGAGATGGCAGCCAGGAGCAGTCGCTGCTCGCTGGTCCAGCTGCTGTTACGGAGGCGTGCTGACGGACTCTGCTGACCTGCTTCTGTCCTGTAGATACCTGCTTTTACTTCCAGATGATTACCAGAGGAGACGCTTTATCAACAGACCGAATCAGCCTCAGTTCCTCTCTGGATAAATATTTAGACTTTTAGAGACCGCAGATTTCTCAGAAACACTCTGAGCCGAACACCGCGTCCACTTTCACAGCACATTAGACTCTATCTATCTAAGTCCATGTGCTCACCTCAGCTTCACTTCCTCTTTTCACAATAAGACGATGTTTAATCAGAGTGGCTGCAGACTGCATCAACACCATGATAGATGTGTGTTTTCACTGCAGCGCTCTGCTGCTTCATTAATGAGAGACGCTCAGAGACACTAAACTTTAATATCAGATGTTATTTATAATCTCCGCACACTGTTTCTGATACAAATGAGGTGTCACTTCATCTGGCACTAAACTGCAAAACAGTCTCCACTTTAACAGGTTATTTATCCTGATGTGTCCCTCCACTTTATTTCACCTTCTCTAATTCTAGCGCAGTGATCTATTTACTTCTGTCTCCTTTGACTAAAGACTTTTTAGACTTTTAGACTTTTCTTTATTCCACGATGACGCCTCGTCACATGATTACACACACACACAGTACAAATACAATGCAGAAAGAACTAGAGTGAATCAACTTCACAGATAAACTGTCTGCAGCCTTCTGTGTGAATGATGTAGCACGAAGCTAAAGCTGTTTGGACCAATCAGCTGACAGTGAACAGCACAGAAACACTTCAAGTATTTGTTGGCTGATTTGACCTGTTTCCACCACTAACTGTGAGTTAGCTTGTGTCACAGCAGAGTTTGACACGGTTCCAGAGCTTCACGTTCCTCAGATCTGCTGTTTAAACGCTGTGGAGGTGAGACTGTCTGTAACCTGTCCGCCTGCCTGTCTGTCTGCAGGTAAAGGGGACGTGTTTGGTGACGTGTTCTGGAAGGAGATGACGTTGGCGCAGTCCTGCGCTAACGTGCGAGCGTTGACCTACTGCGACCTCCACATCATCAAACGAGACGCGCTGCAGAAAGTTCTGGAGTTTTACTCCGCCTTCGCAAACCACTTCTCCAGAAACCTGGTGCTCACCTACAACCTGAGGAAGAGGGTGAGTCAGCACACCTCCTCACTCTTCTGTATTTCTTTTAAACCTGTATTTATTCTGGATTAAGATGATCCTGCAGAAACCAGCAGCGTCCTTCATTATTGTGTCTGGACTCCGTTAGAGAGAAATAACTGGATAACGACACATCAGAGACTTTAAACTGAGTAAAACTCAGGGGGACAAAAACAACATGGAGAAACATGAATGTTTGTGTGTGTGGGAGTCATGTGACCTCAGATCGGCTTGCAGGAGTCGCTCTGTTGTTTTCACACTGAAGACTTTACATAAGCTGCTTTGTTGTCAGCTCGTCCTCCTCCACAGAGCAGGTGAGATGTCAGTGAAGCCAACAGTGCGGAGGTGGATGATGACAGAGCGCTGTGTTCACACCTCCACTGATGCTGCAGACAAACACACTGCAGGCTGAACAGAAAACAAACATTTGACCAGAGACGAACATCCTATTAATGAGGCCTCCATCAAACACTGTCGGATGTTTAAACCAGTAATAAAGAATCTGTGGAAGGATCAGTTCTAATAAAGAGAAGACCAGCACTGCTAGCTTAATGCTAATGCTAAAGTCAGAAACGTGTCGGACCTGATTAAAGTTTAATAAAACAGCTTCCAGGTGAGAATTAAATAAACACCAGGATGTAAAGACACAACAACAAACCGCTGTGTTGTTGTGTCTTTCATTCTTCTTCTTCTCAGTTAATATCAGCAGCAAGAGGCAACGAGTCCTTCAGCCCTGAGAGGTCGATTTAATAAGATCGATGTTGATCGATACAACAACAATCAATGTACTGATTTACAGTTTCATCAGTGGTCCATTAACTCAGATAGCGCATGTCCAGACCTGTTCATGTCAGAGGGACGTAAATTCAGGACATGGTGGTGCAGTGGTTAGCACTGATCCCCGGCTCCTCGTCCACATGTCGAAGCCTCCTTGATGGAGGCCAGCACCTCGCATGGTGGCTCGTCTCTGTGTGAATGAGTGAATGAAAAGTGCTGCGTAAGTCCGTTTAGCATTAGTTATCTAGTTCCTGTAACTTCAGGAGAAACACGTCAGAGAGCGATGAAGGAACAGGATGTAACCGCTGCCCAGTAATCCAGTAGAGACCTCATTTATTGATCTAGCTCACTACGATGTGCTGCTGTGACCGGTGGCTAATGCGTACGGTAATGGTATAACGTTACGAAGCCGTTCAACACTCTCATGAAGTTATCTACAGTCTGATTGTTTTGACAGATAACAGCACTGGGCTGCCCCCCACTCAATTCACCACATAACATTAGCTGCAGTGGCTGTAGTCCGCTCAGCTAACGGTTAACGTTACAGTGGCTAACGTTACTTGCGGCTGTTTCATTAGAATGAAATGACACAACGTGAATAAACGTGAACATGATTTCTGTCTGAGTCACGTCGGATAGATTTGGTTGTTTAGCAATGAAGACAACAACTCCCATGATCCCATGATACTTCACGATATCATCAAACTACATCTTTTGCGTTTAAAATGATACAAGCTGAGTTAATTTGACTCTGGTGTGTGAGCTGAAGTGAAACTAACAGCTGCTTTAAAACCACAGAAACTATTTCTGTTTTCAGATTATTTCAGATATCAGAGAGACAGGAAGTCAAGCCAGCCGTGGAACAAAACCCCACGGGGGCCGGTTCTAACCATAGTCCAAGTCCTTTTCTATAGACACTATATTATATTATATTATATATATAGTTATACATATACAACTGCCTTCCTTATAATAGCTTCTGTAGAGTGAATGAGAAAAGAATCCAAAACTGATAAAAAGGTGCAACCTGCGAAAACACCTCCTGTAAATCAAACTGAAGCTTCTTATAAAGTCATGTATTGAGTTATACTGAGAGGTGTTTCTGTTTTTGAGTCTACTTTCATTAATAGAAGTCGGGGGGGGCAGTTGGTGCTAAACCATTCAGAGCTCATAAACTAGTAACGACATTTTATCAATTCTAAAGGAGACTAGAGGCCAGTGTGAAGATGCTAAGAGAATAAATAATCTGTTTTTGTTCTGTTCTCAAACTGTTAGTGGGCCCCTCGTGGTCCTTCTTGGCCTCTCGTGGTCCTTCTTGGCCCCTCTTGGTCCTTCTTGTCCCCTTGTGGTCCTTCTTGTCCCCTCGTGGTCCTTCTTGTCCCCTCGTGGTCCTTCTTGGCCCAGGTGTGACCACATCCTTCACCCCCCCACTCAATCCTTTACTATTGAGCCAAAACAGAATCAGATGATCAGTCAGTGTTACCAGAGGTTTAAGATTATTTCAGTCATTTTCCAAAACAAGCAGGTCAGGTGTCTTTTTCCCGTCTTCAGTGCCAGTATCTGTCTTCATGTGTCTAGAAGGTTCCTGAAACAAAAGGAAAAGGAGTGGATTTCTCATCCTGAAGGCTGAATGAATCTGTCACCGTGTTCATCTGGAAACTGCTTCTTAAGACTAAAGTGAAACCCAGACTGACTGTTTAATCTCCTGTAAGGTTTAAATGACAAACAAGGAGAGCGAGTATGAAATGCTGTGATGGTCACCACAAGTTGCACTCCCCCCCCCCTCGCCGTAAATCGATGTGAAAGCCATCGTGTCCTGTTCTGCTTGGCTGTGCAATAATGAGGCCTGTGAAGAGGAACGACCTGCCAGAGCAGCTCTCACCTCCAAACCAGCTGACCTTTCAAACGTTTAAAACAAGTCTCGCGTTCAGCCTCAACACTTCTTTTAAACAGGAAGAAAAGCTCAGCTGATGGTTGAGTGTGAGATAACGTCTCCACTTCGTCTCCAGGAATCTTCTACAAAAGTTTCGCTGCAGCAGAATCAAGACAGCAAACAAGTTTCTGTGTATTTGGAATCACTGACTGTTTTTTAACGTAGGAAGTTTTGGAGATGTCAGTTAACACATTGCATTTCCTGATATCACATTTAAAGCAGCTGTAATGGATATTTTTTATAATCCCAATGTATAAAATGACAACGTGAAATCAGTGTGTTGTTGTCTCTGAGTCTACATAGTGACTCTCAATTCCTGGTTTATCTGTCCTGGTTCACTCTGGGCTCCTGGTTTATCTGTCCTGGTTCACTCTGGGCTCCTGGTCTATCTGTCCTGGTTCACTCTCGGCTCCTGGTCTATCTGTCCTGGTTCACTCTGGGCTCCTGGTCTATCTGTCCTGGTTCACAGACAGCAGACAGACTCGGGTAGAGACCAGCTGCTGGACATAGTGCAGCATTTAGCAGCTAAAGAGCCAGATGTTTCCCTCAGGAGGTGGAGGAGACCAGAACCAGAGCTAACAGAGAGAGAAGACTGGACTTCATCCATCAGGAGACTCAAACACGACTCCACATGGAGGACCGTGTTGATCTGTAGCTGATGATGTGTTAATGTTGAGTTTGTTTCTGCTGAAACAGAAACATCAGTTCTGGCTGAGGCCTGTCAGCGGCTCAGACTGCAGAGTTGATGTGTTTCCAGTTGAGTGCAGCAGAGTCTCCGTCTCATATATTGTGTTCGTATCAGAGGAACATCAGCAGTTCTCTCACATTCTGTGTTCCTCTGTTCTCATCACCTCTAAGAGCTCTCTGATTGAACCGTCCACACCATCCAATTTCAGCAGGTCAGGAGCTCAATGATTGGCTCAGGGTTCAACATACTGATGACATCGCTGAGGGGAAAGCCTCGCCGCCCGTCGCTGCAGAATAAAGACACACTCAGGAGGTCACATGTGGCCCGCGGCCCCCGACACGTTAATGTACATTAAAGTCACACATCGATTTACAGCCGGTCAGCCGTAATTTAACCTTCACTTCCTGCATCACCTGCAGCAGACGCAGTCTGGAGTGAAGATGTTAAAACATCTGGTGCAACGTCAGGAGATTAAAGGACCAGGCCACTGTTTTATATGTGTTAGTCTCCCAGCCTGACACCGCTCGTTATGTTTAAACCAGTTCTCATTTAACGCTCTTAATTATATAAAAGTTGTGATTTTTTATACAACACAGCAGAAATGTCTCATCAGGTTTCAGCAGTAAGTCAGGATGTGCAGCTACCAGAGATCTTAAAACAAGATCAAAATCTTGTTTAGTGTAGTTAATTAAATTACAAGTCAAATAATACTCAGTGCTGGAGGACTAAAATAAGATCAGGGCCATTCTTGTTTCTAGATAACAAAACTCCACAACTGGCTTTTGAATCTGTGACCTTCAAACTGGGCATGTGTGCTCACCACAGAGCCACCATGTCAGCTGACACCTGGTCAGGTGGCTCTCGCCATCACAAGGTCGATTGGTGGGTCCACCACTTTAGTCCAGACTGAGATCTCATCAACTATTAAATGGATTGCCGTGAACTTTGGCGCAGATATTCATGGTCACCAGGGGCCAGTTGTTCAAAAGTAATCCCATCGGATTGAATCAAATCTTGAAAATGGGTTGTTCAAAAGAAAATCTGGATTATGAAAATCGTATCGGATCACGTAATCTGGATAAAACCCTCAGTCTGTGTTGTTCAAAACTTTTCAGTAGGACTGGGATCACTTTGATCCAAAAAAACAGGATTACTCTGATTACTCTGATCCCAGCTGACGGGTGGATTCAGGGATCAAAATATCATGAAAAATTCAAAATGAATCGAAAATACACTTAAATCATGTAGTTTAAATACATTTATTTATATTTTGCACTTGATTTGTTTAACTATTACTGTGGTAAAGTAAAAAAATAATTAAATGTAATTATCATTTACCACTGTAAATTATTTACAATAGAATGATTGTCAGAGATGAACCCCACATCTGGTCAGTGGACACTCAGTTTCGTGTATTTATGTAAAAATGTGTATTTGTGGTGAATTCATATGTTTGTTATAATTTACTTATCGTGGGTCAGCTGAAGAGTCTGACTGTTTATTAAGTATTAAAGATGGAAGAGCATGTTGGCATTCTGTTGGCCCGTTTCTTCAATTAAAAACACTTAAAGTGGCCCCCCCTGCTGGCTGTTACCTGTTGTTACCATTCAGCGCGCTGATAATCCGGATTTGGTGATCCTAAAAAGTTGGATTTTGGATCAGGGTGATCCCAATCCAATTTTCTTTGATCAACTGGTACAAAAGTAAGACGGATTAACTGATTCCTGGTTAGAAAAAACAGGGATTTCCAAATCCGGATCATTCTGATCCAGATTAAATGTTTTTTTTGGCCCCAGAAGATGACTTTGGTGACCCTCCTTTTTCCTCTAGCGCCACCAGCAGGTCAAATGATCAATTGTCCAATGCTTTGATTAATGGCACAGTTTGTAGTGCTTTCTGTTTACTACTAATTAGCCAACATTAGCATGCTAATGCTAGCATTTAGCTCAAGACACCGTTGTGCCTACATACAGCCTCACAGCTGCTAGCATGACTGCAGACTCTCAGTCTTGTTTATAAGCAATAAACATATTGAAAATATCACCTTTGATGACACATTTGGACAGTGATGATGGAGTCAGTCAAAGTTAGTGTTTTCTCATGAAGTGTCTGCATCATTTTGTCTGTTCCCAGCACATCTGTAACCATCGCTGTAGATGTCCCCCACGTGCTATTCGTCTCCAGAGAAGGCTGATGATTATTCTGAGACTGTAGTTTTGTCAATTTTATAACTGAAGTGTAAACCGTCTGTCTATTATTATGAGTGGAATGTGACATTTACATAACCCAATATCATTAATCACTAATTTGCATCAGGACTTGCAACCTACAACCTACAACCTACCCATACCCAAAACAAGTCAGACTACTTTTTAAATCCAAATATATATATATTTTTTTTTTTTACAGAGAACACCTCAAAGGACGTATTTGTTTTCTGGAGAAAGGACTTTAATGTACCCTTTATGTTTACACGCTAAAGTAAAGATATTTAATCTCAAACTATCTACTCCTTTTTTCTACACTGACATTTTGATGCAAGGGAAAAAAGGGATTCCTCTTAATGTCTCTCTTTTTTCCAATCAGGTCTCAGAGCTCTGAACAGCACGGAGATGATTCTTTAATAATAAATGACTAGTTTTAACAGCTGTAGACGCTCACTCCAAACACTTTGACATGTGAGTGCTCCTTTTGCAGTTTTAATTGATGGCCTGAAGCTCCGGGTGGTCTGGTTCAGATCTGGACCCGACCTTTCTGCATCCCTCAGCATTTATCACCTATGTTTCTATATAATGCAAATTCCTGTGTGAAAGTTCACCAAAGTTGAACTTGACGTCAAAAATGTGCACGGACTTACTTCACGAGTGAATCCTCTGATCACAGTGATTCCATCGAAATGAATTAATTATGCTGATTTAACACAAATTCAGAGTCTTTGATTTTTGCTAATTTCAAAGAAGTGGAGATATTTGTTTGACAAAGTTCAGATCGTTTCTCTGGTTTCCTGTCTGTTACAGATCGTCTTCCGGAAGATTAGTGATGTGAAACGTGAGGAGGAGGAGATGTTGAAGAGGAAGAATGAGGCTCCTCTGAACCTCCCTCCGGATCATCCAGTCCGACGACTCTTCCAGCGTTTCAGGCAGCAGAGGGAGGCACGGCTCGCCACCGAGCGGGTCGAACAGGGCTCCAGTGACGTGGAGAAAGGTGTAGTTCCCCCGGAGCCGCCCAAAGGTCCAGAGGTCCTGGCCTCCACCAGTATAGTCATGGTGACAGAGAGTCCAGCCACACCCACCACCTCCTCAACATCCACCGCATCCTCTTCATCCAGGACCTCCAGCCGAGTAATGCTCCACGCTCCCGCCACCCAAAATGGAAACCTGATTGGCTGCAAATCCGCAGAGCCCCCCAAAGCTAAAGGCTGGGGACGATTCAAGGAGTCTGTCGTGAAGGCCGAGTCGTGGAGCAGCGTCTCTAAGGCCGAATCCATGGAGACGCTGCCCGATAGAACTAAGTCTCACGATGAGGTGTCCCTCAAGAAAACCGACTCCTGTGACAGCGGCATCACAAAGAGCGACCTCCGTTTGGACAGTGTTGGCGGCGCCAGAACGCCACAAGAGCAAAGTCCAGTCCAGCCTGACGAGAAGAGGGTCTTCTGTCCGATACCGGAGCAGAGCATGCAAGCCTCTTTCCTCGAGCTGAAACAAGAATTAAGAGGAGACATCAGATCTCTGAACAGTCGCATGGCAGGGCTGGAGACTCAGCTGGCTGAGATGCTGCGACTTCTCAAGTCCAGGAAGTCGTCTGGCTCCTTCTTTGAGATCTCGCGGCCCCCTTCCCCTGACTCCGATAAGGATAGCTTCTCCTAAACTGGACATGAAGTCAGTCCACAGGAATGGAACTCGACCCGTTCAGCCTCCAGATGTCAGAGAAGAGCTTCTGACTACACTGAAGCTGAGCTGATGCTGGTCGATGATGATATCACAGACGACAAAAGCACTTTGTTACGTTCGCTGCATCACTCTGCAAAATACAGACTGAAACAAGGCTGATTTTTACTTTGATCAGAGACTATAGAAAGAGTCCTGACAGTCACGATGGCACCTTTGGTCCTTCAGAGGGTTTCTAGCCTTCAGACCTTCACATGATATCGGCAATAATAACAGATGGCTTTAACGTTGTTGTTTTAAACAGGACTCTGGCACTGTGATGAAGGAAATTGTGTTCTAAAGGGTTGGTTTGGTGACTTTGAACCGCGTCATGAGGTCTGGTCCACAAAATCTGTTTAGCTGTTCAGAACCTGATACTGAAGGGTCTGCGCTCATTGGATATCTGCACTCTCAATCAAAATAAGGTTTACACACATCAAAATGACAGGGGTGCATTGTTTTTTTATCAAGACTAGTGGAACCAAGGACAGACATGATTCAAGTGGACAGATGGAAGCAATTCCCAAACCTTGAAAACGTACAAAAAGACCATGCCGTCCATGATATTGCTAGTTCCACATATTGTAGGTTGGTTTTTCTGAGAGAACTGTTTTAGAGTTGACTGCTGCATAACATCACAAGCAGCGCTCTGTGATTGGTTGTTAAGAGCATCAATCAAAAGACAGACATTCAGTCGAAGCAGGAGGCTGCTGAACTCTTTGAGGACATTGTGGACCAGACTTCCAGCTGATGGTTCGGTTTGGGGGGACAAGCTAACCGACCAGTTGAACTGACATTAGACAGAATGTCTCCACCGTCATGCAGACGAAACACTGTGTGCGCAGACTTTAGTGAGAAGTCTTCGATGTTTGGGGTCGGTAGCGTTTTTATATCCAGAATGAATGTGAAAGATTTAATGCAGCACAATGAAAGTGAGGCGCTAAATGTGTCTGACGTTTAATTCCTGCACAGAGCTGGACATTTGACTGGTTATAGTTTTTATAAAAGTCAGTATATGCATGTTTTCAGCTCTGAATGGAGCCCATGAGGAGCTTCAGTGTAAAAGATCATGTTGGACGGTCGTCATTCAAAAGTATTCAGTCTATTGATCGAGCACAGTACATCAAATCCAATCATGAGACATTTACAATAATAAGAAGCATTTTTGTTCTCTCCGTGCTTTCTGCTTTGTGATTAGATCGCAATATGCAAATGGGGTAGGCGGGGCTAACAGACCGTCAGTACACAGGTGTCAGGTGAAGGGAAGCACTGTTTCAGGCGTTTTAATGGGCCTTTCTGCACAGACGTAACGTACGTCTTCAAGGCTCAAACTGTACGAATCAATGGAACGACCACGACATGGAGCTCACGCTGACTTTAAACATTCAGTGACATTTCCAATCAATTCAGCTTTTTTCTACTGTTGGTTGGGGCGACCAGTTCGGGGCTAAAATCGGGGTTAATCTGTACAATGTCTGCCAGTTTAAAGGCGAGGGTCAGGTGATAGACAGAGACAGCCGAAGACATCCATAGATATTTCCTGTAGCCTAGCTTAGCGAACCAAGCTAACGCTACTCATACAGGTGAGAGTAATCAGAACCACTAGAGCTAGCTGTGCTACCCTCGTCAGTCACGTGACCCTCGTCTTTCATCTCGTAGCTGTCCCTGGAGACTCATCTGTAGCTTTTATTTTGACAGGCAGCTTGAGATATCAGGAAGCGGCTGAGTTTTTAGGGGGTGGAGTCTAATCAGCAGAGCACCATCAGGAGGTCAGGACCGTCAGTCCATAGCTGTGAGGTTGTGGATGAAGGTGCGTTTGTTCACTCATCCTTCTGGAGGACTGTAGGTTTCTGTCATGGAAGAGTTTAGAAAGACAAATACTTCCTGTCATTGGCACCAGACTTGACACCAGAGTGTTCGTGCCTCTTCTGGCTGAGATGTCGTCCCTCTACTCAGACTTTTGCCTCTTTGTTGTGGTTTTACGAGTCTACTTCGTCAGTGTAGACCGGCGTGTCGCTGTTGGTCCTGGAGGACGTGGTTTCCTCCCCAGAAGTTGCTGGTTTGCCTCTGAAGGTTCAGTGAGAACAGCGAGGACTTGTAGCAACCAAACTACCTGCAGTTTGAACATGATGAGGTCTTCATGTCTTCACCTCTGGACAGATGTTGTCCAAAGAGCAGCGACAGCAGCGATTGTTGATCCGTCTGTTGTCATTCGTTCACTCTGCTGTCAAACCGCCAGCGTCACGTTTGTTGCAGATTGTGTTTAAGCAAACTGTAACGGAGCAGACGTGATGTCCTGTTTAGTTGGAGGTCACGACAGCCAATAGATTCTCAGAATTCTCTCCCAGGAGAGCTGATTGGCTCGGCTAAATCTCTCTAGCTTTAGCTTTGGCGTCTTCGTCTGTGCCTCCATCAAAGTCCTTTTCAGCGCAGTAAACCTTAACCATTTTATATGCAACGTTTTCTCTTTGAAACACGACGGTTTTTAATATTTAGCTTTACAGTTTTCCTTCCTGCTGTTCTGAGACTTCCTACTCTGAGGTTGAAAGCTTCACCTTGAGCACCACAACACCTACTGGTCCCGGCCGTTCAACACCACAGTCTGTGTGAACTTCAGTTGTCTCTCACAGGTTTCTAAAGAAATGTGAAACCTGTAGTTTACTGCGGGCCACTGTCAGACATCAGCTACTGGAGACTGAAAATCCTGATGTGGCCAAAGAGGGACCGAGCTGGGACAAGATGGGCAACCATCATAGCTGAGACGCCTGTCAGTCAAGGTAAAAACACGCCCCAAACATACTTAAAACTTTCTTAAATATCTCCTTAATGGCACACATAGTGCAAAGCTCCATTGACATCAATGCAGAATGTGTTCTGTGTTCATCTGGAGTTGATTTGGCCGACTTTAACACCGAGCCGTGGTTTTTACTGACTGAACACCCTCACAGAAAACTGTCTCTGAACTATCCCGACATCATTGTAATGCAGATTGTAGGTGAACCAGATTGAGTATCTAGAATATATCCTGTTGTTTAATATAAAAAGTTACATTCTGAAGCTTTAAGTTGAGTATCATCTGCAAATACTGTTGAATCCGTTCACAGCTGAAAACTTTAGCAGTAAAACGTTAAACGTCTTGAGCATCATGACACCTTCAGCGCTTTATTCCTACTAAACAGAGGAAATGTAACCTGCCAATTAAAAACGTCATCACCTGAGAAGAAAGATCATCTGAGATGTTTGTCTTGACTTTGGTATCTTGTGTATCCTGTGTAGGTGTGATATAATATAGCGTCATAATATGCAATTATTGCCATGTATGCTGTTTGTACCGAGAGACTGGCTGTTGCTGGTGGTACTCTGTGTAACTCGTGCTGTCCCACGAGCACCGCCGGTATCCACACTGATGCACTTTGGTCGTCTGTCGTCTCTGCATGACGCTGGTGTTTTTGTTTTTAAGGAAAGACTGAACCCAAGCTCACTCTGCCTTGCTACTTAAATATCTGGGAGGACTTTAGGTTTCGTTCTCTCGAAACTTTACTACCTTTCTGCTGTCGGTCACATGTATGTAACGACCGCCGTCTGTGCATGAAGAGCACCTCAGTGTTAAAATGGTACAACGTTTTTATCAATATCACGTATGCACTGGACGAAAAGCTTGAGAGAAGACTTGTAGTAACCACAGATATATATTCTTATTTCTGTTCTTCACTTATTGTAAGGAATGAAAACTATCAGCACAAAGATTATTTATAAAAAATCACATCAAACAATAAATGATTTTATACTTTGTACTTTTTGTGTCTTCATTTGTTCTTCAGTTGGAACATTTAACGTCTGTTCTAAAAGAACACTTCTCATGTTGATCTAACTGCTCTGCTGCTCTCCCTCCTTTACGTCTCAGCGACCAGTGTTTCTGATTTAGGGTTGATAAAGTTTAGGGAACTAAAGCTACTTAAAGATCACAGTCACCTGCTTGGTTAAGATTAAACCACCTGGTAGGAGACCGGATGTGGTTTTTGGTACTTTGCATCCCCCAAGAGGTTTGGCAGCACTGCAACAGCGTCGTGTTACTTCCAACTTAGAGAGAACGATCACTCGCACGACCACAAGAGGTGTCAGGAAAACATCTTCAAACATCATAAACATGGTGTCTCCATAAGAGTCATAATGTTAATGAACATATTATTTCTATCCAATTTATCAGGACTGGTATAATAAGTATGTGCAGCCAGGCTGCTGTCTCATGTGTCAGACTTAATATGAGTTGTGGGAGAAGCACTGGATCCCTTTTACTGAGAGGTCCTCTGGAGTTCTGGACCAGAAACAGACGACGCTGCTCGCCAGAAAACAATAGAATTTACTTTTTTCGTCTTTTAATTTAGTTTTAAATTGTCTTTGAAAATGTTTTCTGAGGAAGGAAAGACATTCAACACGTTTCGACCTGAAGGCCTCACACGGTGAGTTTAGGTGAGAAACTCAGACTCTGTTAAAGGAAACAATCTTTTATAAGATGACTGTTTGTTTTGTATGTTAGAAACATATATGCCAAGTATAACCACAAAAACATGGAAACACACGCCCCTAAAACATGTACTGAAGTACAGTAAATGTACTAATGTACTGCATTCCACTACTGTCTGTCTGTCTCTCTGTCTGCCTTCCTGTCTCTCTGCCTGTCTCTCTGCCTGCCTGTCTCTCTCTCTGTCTGCCTGTCTCTCTCTCTGCCTGTCTGTCTGCCTGCCTGTCTCTCTCTCTGCCTGCCTGTCTCTCTGCCTGCCTGTCTGTCTGTCTGCCTGTCTCTCTGCCTGCCTGTCTCTCTGCCTGCCTGCCTGTCTCTCTGCCTGCCTGTCTCTCTCTCTGCCTGCCTGTCTGTCTGTCTGCCTGTCTCTCTCTCTGCCTGCCTGTCTCTCTGCCTGCCTGCCTGTCTCTCTCTCTGCCTGCCTGTCTGTCTGCCTGTCTCTCTGTCTGTCTGCTTGTCTCTCAGCCTGCCTGTCTGTCTGTCTGTCTGCCTGCCTCTCTGCCTGCCTGTCTGTCTCTCTGCCTGCCTGTCTGTCTGTCTGTCTGCCTGTCTCTCTCTCTGCCTGCCTGTCTCTCTGCCTGCCTGCCTGTCTCTCTGCCTGCCTGTCTGTCTCTCTCTCTGCCTGCCTGCCTGTCTCTCTGCCTGCCTGCGTGTCTGTCTGTCTGCCTGCCTGTCTGCCTGTCTCTCTGCCTGCCTGTCTGTCTCTCTCTCTGCCTGCCTGTCTCTCTCTCTGCCTGCCTGTCTCTCTGTCTGCCTGTCTCTCTGCCTGTCTCTCTCTCTGCCTGCCTGTCTCTCTGCCTGCCTGCCTGTCTGCCTGTCTGCCTGCCTCTCTCTCTGCCTGTCTCTCTCTCTGCCTGCCTGTCTCTCTGTCTGCCTGTCTCTCTCTCTGCCTGCCTGTCTGTCTGTCTGCCTGCCTGTCTCTCTGCCTGCCTGTCTGTCTCTCTGCCTGCCTGTCTCTCTGTCTGTGATGTTTAAAGAACACTCAGATCCAGATTTGAATCTTAAATCGTGTCCCTGCTTCTCCTTCTGGATCTTTTCCAAACCAGCAGGGAATCCCTGAACCTCCCCCTCCCAACCTGCTTTCTGCAGAGCCGGGAGCCCCCCCCCCCCCCCCCCACCCCCTCAATTGATGTTCTGCATTGCAGTGCCAGCCCCCCCCCTCCTCCTCCTCCTCCAGGTTGATCTCTGCAGCAGGGCGATCCTCTCAGCCTGAGACTACACATGCCTGCACAGCCCCCCCCCCTCAGTGCTCCTGATGCCACAGCGCCCTCTACAGAGCAGACAGCGTCATTACAGTCATTACTGTAACAATGAGAGAACAGCAGAAGGATTACTGAATAAAACACAGAAGACATTTTAAGATTCATGTCTGCAATCAAATATTCTCACCCTACATTTAGTACTACTGTAGTACTGTACTGTACTTTGTACTTCTACTCCGCTTCAGAGACGTTTCTTACTTCTTATTTGAGTTTGTTTCCTCACAGATTTTACAAACTGACTGAACTGATTCATTTTAGTGTTTAGGTTTGTTAAAGTTTAACTGCTCGACAGTATGTTAATACACAGTGATTCATTAGAAGAATAATAATAATAATGAATTAATTTTAAAAATGAGGGTTAAATTCCTGTATTATGAGTACTCTTTCGATACTTTAACTACGTGAAGCTGATACTTGTGTACTTTTACTGCTGATACTTTTTTCAGGGTGGTGATGCTCCTTTTCCTTAAGTAATAATCATTAATAACGTTAAGGATTCTCATCACGTTGTACTGAACACTGAGACGGAATCAGGTGATTTCAGTCCGACTTGTCAGCTGAGATCACTAAGAAGAAGTCTGTGAACTTGTTATTGTAACTGATCAGAAGCTGTTATGGACCTGAATGACCTTAAACCACCAAGAAGTCTTTTCAGACCCAGATCACCAAAGACCTGTTTCCATGTTGCACCTTTAAAACTGAAGTTTAATGAAATAAAAGCAGACTTGCCTCCTCGTGGCTGAAATGTGGATTGATCTTTCCTGTGAAGGGGGGCGTTTTAGTTCTCAGGGGGCTGTAAGAGGTTCAGTCCTTCCATGGACCCTCAGAATCATCTCGGACATCTTTTGATACGCAGCTCTGGATCTCCTCAGACGCCCCCTCCTCACGTCAGGTCTCTTACAGAACCTCTGTCCTCCTGCAGTCCGTACGGGGGGCAGACTGTCCCCCGTCAGACTAATGAAGGCGCACTTACAGACATGTTTCAAACCTGCTGGTTAAATTTTAATACGAATATGTAACAATATATAATATTATACAACAATATATAATATTATATAACAATATATTATAATGTATACTATATATATCATTTAAATGAAACTGTAGGATTTTACATATTGAAGAATACAAACATGATGTTGCAGCTACTGCTGGGTGTCCCTGTCAATGTCCCCCTGATCAATAAAGTTTTATCATAACCTTTAATAATACATCATCATTCATTTGTTGATATATTTTGTATTATTGATCTGAATCTGCAAAGTACCTGAAGTTATCAGGTAAATGTAGTGCAGTAGAAGCATTAGCAGCAGAACACGGACATATTCAAAGAGAGTACAAGTACCTCAAAGCTGTACTTACGTACAGTACTTATAGTGGTAAATAGACAGAAGGACGTTGTTGTTTTTAATGATATCAGAGGAAGTTGTGTATCCTGTTGCCTCAGTGACAGTTCAGCTAAACTCCTTCACTCCCCCCCCCCCCCCCCCAACCTCTTTATACCAGTCAGTGCCGGGCGTCATGGCAACAGGTGGAGTCTGCTCCCTGATTGGCTGTGTGTCCTGGGATCACCCGTTGCCATTTGCAGTCAGAAGTGCTGAGTGGACCCTCCTTTTTAAAGCCCCCCCCTCCCCTGGCCAGTTCATGGCCTCCTTTTATTTAGCAGATTTGTTTTCGCGTCCTGGCTGAAGCTTCTAGTGCGAGAGGAAAAAAGTGCAGCGGGATCATATATGTGCCTCTGCAGGGACGCCGGGGGCATAACCTAACAAATGTGTGGGGTCAACTGGTAAGGACTGCTTTCTGTTGTGTTCCTTGTGCAGACGTAGGACTGGAGGTAGAGTACTGCTAAGTTGTGTGCTGAGGTGATGGAGAGCTGGGATGTGGATCACGTGGACCGGGACTCCGTGTTCCTCTTTTAAAAGTGTTAACGTGTAAACTGGATGTATTTCAGAGGCTCACAGTGAGAACTTGGACTCTTGATGAATTTAAGGCAAGTGTTTGGTTTGACGGCGCTTGTAGTTAGTTGCTGGCCTGTTCTCTGCTGTGCGAGTGTCTGTGGCAACAAACCTCTCTCTTGGATTACTAAGTTTTGGGATGAATGGTTCTTTTCATGCTGAAACAGACAGAAGGCAGCGTTGGTGACGTTGCTGATGATGATCTGCCAGCTCGTTTGTGGGGTGACTCAGATATTAAGAGTGAGCTCCTCTCGCTAGCTGCTACAGGCCGGACGGACGGGGACAATGTCAAAGTTACCTGGTTCCTCTGACTCCAAGGACGTCGGCGACCGGTCAGTAACAGACAGCAGCAAACATGTCTGCTGAGGAGGAGGAGGAGGAGGAGGAGGAGGGCTTGGGTAGGGGGAAGGTCAACTTGGATGACATTAGAGAACCTGACAAGACAAACACCTGCTAAAGCAGGACTGTGTGGTTTATAACAAAGAGTTTTAAACTGAAGGTGAAGTCCTGAACCTGCTTCCATCAGACGGATCTGAAAGGAAAGAGAAGAAGAAAATACAGAAGAAAAGGAAATAAAGGGGAGGTGTGAAAGGGGAGGGGAGGTCAGCAAGAGACCAAAGAAACCATCTTGGATCCTGGACCTCAAAGGAGCCTGAAGAGGATTTAAAGATGGCCGCTGATCCTGACATGGAGGAGAAGAAAACTTCTCAAGATGCATCTGAAACTTGCAGGAGAACAAGGAGGATAGGAAAGGATGAGGGCTAGAGGGAGGCGGGGGGGTGGGTTTTGGGGGGGGGGGGGGTCGGGGTCAGCAACACAAACAATGTTCCCCTCGGTACATTTAACATCGAGCCCCGCGGGCGACAACAATGGCGTCAGCAAGGCCCTTCCTCGTCTACACGTTGCTAGATTTCTCTCTGGCTGGTTTCAGTGTGCTCGAACAGCACAAAGTCCAAACAATTGAGAGGTTTTTCAGTTTTCCGTCGCGCTCAGCAGGTCACGACTCCTATAAAGACAAAGGCTGCAGCTGCGGCGGCGCTGCTGCTGTTTCAGGCCGTTGGTCAAGCATGTGAAGCCGGCGTCTGAAGGAGGCTAAAGCGTTTGCTATGGTGCTTCGGTGAGGAGTGTTACTGGATGAGGTACTGTCCTGCTTTCTAATCCAGGCTTTATCAGGCCAGCGTGAGCTGTGGCTGTGATTGGTCGGCGTCGAATCCCGGATTAAAAGTTAAAAGATGACGACGATGATGAGGACGTGGTCAAAAGGTCACAAAGTCTTTTAGTTTGAAAAATCTGCATTTTCTGTTGTTGCTCTGATGCTTTATTTCATGTATAGAATATATTACATCTGTAGAGCTGCAACGATTAGTCAATCGAAAGAATATTAATCGGCAACTATCGTGATAATCGATTAGAATATTTGCAGGTTCCAGCTTCTCATGTTGGCGTCTATGACGGTAAAGTGTTGGCGGGACGACTCGGCGTCACCTTGACCTCTGGGATAAACTGCTGCTACATCAAACATCCCATAATGCAAACAAACCTCGTCCCTGACGGGCTGGTTTGGTTTGCATCGGTGTCGTCCGTCTTATTAAAGGGTGGAGTTAGTGATTGTTGAGACGTGAGAACGTGGATGTTTGCTTTCAGTGGCCTGACGCACAGACACAGTATACGTGACGCTCAGGAGGCTGCAGGCTGTTTCTCAGGTGTTGTTGTTGTTGACGTCTTCTGTGTTTTCCTTCACAGCGGATGGTAAATACGGCTGTCCGGACGTGACGAGCTGTGTCAGATCTTTAACGTCTGATGCAGCTCACAGATCTGCTGCTGGTGGAGTTTGACTGACACAACCTCACACAAGATTATGTATAAAATAAAATATAAAATATCAACTTCCATGTTCACATTAACATCCTTCAGAGTGCGTTAACAGCTGACACCAGCAGTGAAAAGTGTCGGGAGGATAATATAAATCTTACCATGTTCGCCGTCTTAGATTAGCGTGTTAGCATGCTAACATGTGCTAGTTAGCAGCAAACACAGAGTCCATGTCGACCTGATGGTGGCGCTGATGAAGAGTCAGAGGATCACCAGAGTTATTACAGTTCATCCTGAGGGGACCGTGAAGGTCTGAACCACATCTCATCACAGTCCACCATTTAAGTGTGGCTTAAAATCACGAATCCACATGTGGTGACAAGTGTACTGCGTGATTTTTAAGTAGAATCTGAATTGACTCTCTTTGCTGTAAAGTCGTCCTGTAAAGTGTGTTTTACTGGACTGTGAGGTGGTTTTATAAACTAAGCCTGAGAAGTAAATGACTAATAAGCAGCCAGTGTGAACCTCCTCCCGGCTTTAACTGACTGCTGTTCCTGCAGGTTTCCCAAGGGGACGCTACTGAGAAGCTGGCTCACCAAGTCGCGGCCCAGGTTGCTGCTGCTGATCGCAGGGTTGAAGAGGCCTCAGGTGACCCTCATGAGGAGGAAAAGGATGAAGCGAACAAAAGTAGCAAAGGCCACGTAAGCGGTAAATATGGCTTATGTTGCATGGAGGAATGCTGAACCCCACCGTCGACGGAAACACAGGAAGTGGTTAGAGAGGAGGGAACCGTAACGTTAACGCAGCGGCAGGTTACATCACAGCTGAAGTTCACTATAAAAGAAGGATTAGAATTGAAATATCATTCGTTGACTCACACTGTCCTGTTATTACTTCACAACGTCTCCAAACTACTCTGTTCGTATTCACTGTTCATTACACACACCTCGACAAATCGCTTTGCTTCAAATGTCAAAAGTCCATATATTTTCTGGATATCTCGCCTGACAGTTTCACATTCGAGGACGAGACAGTCACATGTTCATAAGATCAGAGAGCGTTGCATTATGGGTTGTTGGGCTAATGGCTGGTAGAGTGTTCAGCTCTTCGGACGTCTTCAGTGTGGAAACAGACCGGATCAACGGAAACATGCTAACTGCATGCAGAGAAAAGCTGTTGGAAAAGTGGGTCGTCTTCTTCTGCGATGGTTTCACGGCACCCCGCTGGAAAGTTAGCGCCACCAGCTGTTTATCTCCTGATATTCACATAACTGTAGTGGATGGAAACGCGCATTCATTCGCATTTTCTTTTGCCGATTGTCTCGAAACGTTTGCGTTACATTTGGATGGAAACATAGCTAGTGACTTTTTCAACATTTACCAACACCTTTAACAAAGTGTTTTGGTTGCCTAAAGCTAACCAGGAGCCACGGCTACATCACCGGTCTGTGAAGGAACCCCACTGCTTTTAACAGGGTTTTGTGTTCAGCTTGTGAAGCAAAGAATTATTACCTTTTTGTCTGTTCAGTGAAAGTGAACAAAGAAAAGACAAACTTTCATGCAGTCCATCAAAAACCCAACATTTCCTCTCTTCCAGAACCTGCAGCCGGATGCCCCACTTCACCTGAGTCCTTAACGGAGAGGATCTGCTCGTTAGATATGGAAGACAAAGACAAGGAAGACCTGTGTGTTGGATCTTTGCCCCAGCAACGAACTAAAATCCAGGAGCCACAAAACAGAGTGAAGCCAGAGGACGAAACACAGAGATTGAGACCTCCAGATTAATCCGGATTACGCCCAGACCTGGACTACCAGCTTCACCCCCGTTTCTTCAACTATACATCATTAGACTGTAATGACTGTGGCTTGTACATCATTCCTCTCCAAAGACAAACTGTCCCTGTGTTCTTAGTTCAGACTCTTTCAGGTTTCCAGGTCCATGTGTTTGAGTCTCAGAAGAGTCCAAACCAGCTGCTGATTAAACTCTGACGGGACGCCAACTCCTGCCTCACATTCTTCTGTCAGATCTAAACTTAACAAGTGTCTCGCTTCCACACGACACGCACCAAGACATGTGACCGTTACCACATTCAGACACTGCATCTAGATAATCGTAGAACTACAAATGTGCTGAATTATCTGTGCTGTCGCTGCAGGACATGCACTTCAATGAGCCTGAAGTCCTTAATTGACTGAATGAGACACATTTACAGACTTCTGGATCTTCTAGGATTTAATCAAACTTAATGTTTTGGTTTTTAATTTCATTTTATTTTTCATAAAGTGGTTAGAATAAGTTTTGGAACAAAACATTTCCGTTGTGTTTGTGTGTGGGCTCATCGCAGCCTCACCGCCGGCTCAAACGATAGCGTCTGGAGAGGTTAGCTTCACGTGGGATGACTGGATCGCACGGAGCCGACGGCATCTTTGACTGATATTATTCTCTTACAATCTTCAGGAAATTAGGGTTTGTGATGTTTTTCTGCCCAGATAAAATACGTCTCCACTGCTTGTTACAACAGCAGCTACATCGCTGAAAAATGTACGCAACTCTAAATGACATCCGGCTGCAAAACATCCGTTTACTAAGAATTGACCAAGAATTTCGTTGGTTGAGTCAAATCACAAATATCACTAGATCAGATACTAAAGTCTTCAGAGTCCCATGTTGTTATTTTAGCTAAGTAACTTCCAACACCACGGATACATCAGCAGCTTTATTTAAAAGCTCACATTCGACTAACAGACAGAGCCGAACTCTGAGCGCTGAGTGAGATATAACTATTTAACATTTCCCCAGATTCCCACTCTTTGAGGTGGACGTATGGTTACGTGATATTGGTCCGCATCTTGTCACGGTAGACTTATGGCCGTCACTTTGCTATGATGGATTCACTTCAAAACAACATCAAACATGTTGGTAACACTTTATATTAAGTTCTCTACTTCTTGTACTTTTTATTGGAATTCAATATTTAAAAAAGGACCAAAATTAATGGATTTAAAGATATCTGATGAATGTCTAATCCAGGCCATTTTTCAAATTAAGGAAACTTAATATTTGTTAACCATATCGAAAAGTGACGTGAGAAAATAAACTACTGACTTAATATAAAGTGTCACCGAATATTTGTATTGATTAAGCTCAATTTCCTAAAATGAAATGATTTCAGAAGGTTCTGGATTGGTGTATTCAGGTTTTACTGCTTTACTTTGCCATGTTGAGCTGATTTGTTGCTACGCTTTGTTGAAAAGTCAGTTGTGCTACAGACGACCCCCATTGCTCCTCTCTACCAGATTGGGACATTTAACACCAGTTAATGGCACTACTCTGTCGAAACAACTCACAACTATAGAATAATAACTAACACTGTGAAATATAACAACGCGTGTGAGATGCTAACATTTTAGAAAATAAATTAGTTTGGGCAGAAATAACTGACAAAAGGCAACATAATCATGATGACTGAAACTTTCTGCTGATGTTATTTCATCACACTTGTACATTTGTATTTTGGTGGTTCAGAGCCGTTTTAGTTAACAGCCCACGCAGCGTGAAAATGTGCTAATGTTTGTTGGGTAGCAAGACAACATTTGTTAGCTGATGCTAAGCTAAACAGGGCTGTCACTTCTTCTTCTAACATTACTGTAAGGCAGTTGCATTTTACACAGCCTGCAAACAGCCTTACGTTTATCCATCTGTGGTCTCCAAAATCCCAAAAGCTTCTGCACTTCACAGATGGTTTGGTGTTAAGAAGAGAGAAGCGATAGCCCTAAGAGCTAACAAGTGAGCGAACTAGCCAAAGCTAGCTCCATAGCTAATTCCCAGAGGTCTGGGCTATGAGTTAGGGATGTGTTGTGATGATGAATAAATGTATGATAAAATGTTATGTGTGGTAGAAGGAATGCAATCTGTCAGGGAGGAATGAGCGGGAAACGGGCAACTAGCTAACTACGCTAGTTTCTGTACATCTTAGCTTTAGAGTAGAAGGCAGCTAGCTGGCTAAACTACACTGCCACATGCTTATCGTGTTAGAGTTTATAAATGATCACTTCTTTACAGCAGACTGTGAAGCTCAGCCTGCTAACATCCGGAGAGGCTAACATGCTAGCTAAAAGTTTAGATTCTGAAGGGAACAAAAGCAGGAAAACAGTTTGACTACAAATCCTTCAGGTGTTTTCTTGTTTAGCAACGCTGCTGTCAGTAAATCTGTCGACTGTTTCAGCTGTCTTCAAGTGTGACGTCCTTTTACAACTTACAGACATTTACTTTCCATCGAGTGTCGAAATGACGGGGGACGTTTAGTTGCATCCAATTCTACCACTGATTTCTTCTGCTTTTGGGGGTTCCTCTATTCTGCTTTATTTGTTGAGGTGATTCTGATGTTTTGAAATTCAAAAATAAAAGTGGCTAGCTGTATATAGCATAGCATCCCAGCATGTCATTTGTGAAGGAAAGAGTTTTCAGGACGACAGCTGCAGCGTCTTTATCCTCTGACTAGTTTCATTTAGTCCAAACAAAAATGACTACTTCAGTTTCTCATTTGACAAAAATGATAAAAATCAGCATCAACAAGTTTCATGACGTTACTGATGACGTCACTTTAAAGATGTTCGATCCTTCGATCCTGAAAACGATTCCGAGGATCCGTTTAGGTGAAATGCCTGAGTCAGCGTATCTAACGCAGTAAAGGCAGTAAAAGCTGAGAGACGCATCATTAAGACAGAAATCATGTTACTCTCCATCTGATTGGCTGATTGACCCGTGATGTAGTGACAGAGACAGAAAGCCCACGTCTGTGTTAACGTCTCAATTTATTAATTACATTTCACAATTTTATAAATTAATTTCTTGTTGACATCATTTACAGTATTTTACAATGTTGATTTTTCAGAGGTGCTCGGCTCTTTAAAGACCTATTAGACCTATTAGACCTATTAGACCTTCATCTGAGTCCTTAAAACAGCCAGTTGAAGAGTGAACATCATCATCATCATCGCTGGTGATGAAGTTTCTACTCTGCTGTGAGTTTCTGTTGGAGGTTTTTGTATCGCAGCAGCTCCTCGTCTGAAACAGACGGCCTGAAGTTCTCTAACGCTGCAGAGAAATCCTGGACGGAGACCAGGACAGGAGAGTCCTCCGAGTCCAGACCTGAGAGACAGAGAGACAGTTACAGTGTGAATGGAGACGGACGAGTCTTATTTTCAGGTCTTTGATCCGACTTTAATTTATTAATAATAATAATAATCCTGACGTCAACGCGTTCACATCTCAGTTATTATTACAGATGAGATGATGGACATGTACATGAAACAACAGGGCGCCGTGTTGTGGCTGCAGATCTATAGAAATAATGAAATGAGTGACAGGTTCATAACATCAGTTTGTAGTTTGCATGAAGCCGTTCTCCTTCAACTGAAGTGAAAACACCAAAACATCTGAAGTTAGAGGGTTTCTAATGAGACGAGTCGTGATTTTAGAGACTTTGCTACTGAAGAACTCAACACTACGTTATTAAAGTGAAATGTCTCCGACACGACGAGTCTCTGATGAACCGAGTTCAGACACTGAGGGATCTGGTTTACTTTGTGACGTCTGGTCCAATAAAAGCTGACAGAGTAACGACGACTGAAGGTTTGATCCCCACACTGTATTAACATTACTGAAGCTAATTAATATATCGAGAAGGTGACGACTAATACAGCTGACTGGGACTGTTGGACCAGTGAAGCATTAGTCCTCTGCAGCCGTTTGAATCCTGACTTCAGTCAGGTTAGAAGGGGACCCGGTCTCCCTGATGTCTCACCGTCGTCGATCAGAGAGATCTTCCTCTTGATGGCGGCCGTCATGGCGTCTGAACAGAGAGCGTACAGGTCGGCGCCGGTCATGTGAGCCGGGCATCGATCCACCACCTCCTGCAGGTCCACAGAGTCCAGCTGGAACCTGAAGTCAGTTTCAGACACATCAACACTCGACACCCTCCGTTTTGTTAAATATAAATTAGATTATATATCTATTAGAGACAGAAAGTTAATAATAAATCATTCAAATTTGACTTCTTCGTCTTCTAACGTGCAGACTCTGACCTGCACACATAATGTCTTCATGAATATAATTTATAATTAGTAATAATAGTAATTAATAATTATTAATTAATTATTATTTTCAGTTTTTATCAAAAATACATGTCCATGTATCTTTTTACCAGCAGCTGATTTGTGTTTTTTCTTTTCACTTTTTATCAACAAACATGAAACTAAATGTGATCTGTCTTTAACACGTTTAAAATGTGTAGAGAACTAAAAGGAGGAGCTCCTTAAATCAACAGAAGACAGACAGCTGCTGCTGGACACGTCGGACGCAGGACTTCTTCTTGTTATTAAGGTCCAGTAGGGGGAGCTGTTCTTACTTTCTGAGGATGGCCTGCAGGACCTGCAGCTGAGAGACCCGGTCCTCGTTGATTCCAACATAGACCAGCTTATCGAACCTGAAGAAGACACAAAGACAGTCCACAAGAGATCCAGACCCACGGCAACATTTCACAGACCTGGACACATCTGGACACATCTGGACACATCTGGACATCATGTTTCACTTTAACACAAAGATCGATAAAGTTTTGTTGAACTCTGACTGAGTGTGTGTGTGTGTGTGTGTGTGTGTGTGTGTGACAGTGTGTGTGTGTGTGTGAGCGTGTGACAGTGTGTGTGTGTGTGTGTGTGTGTGTGTCTGACCTGCCGGGCCTCAGCAGTGATTGGTCCAGCAGGTCTGGACGGTTTGTGGCTCCGATCACAAACACCCCCACAGTGGAGTGCAGAGCGTCGAGCTCGGCCAGCAGCTGGGACACGACTCTGCAGACAGATTCAATCAAACTTTATTGATCCTGCTGACATCACAGCGGACTTCACAATAAAAGACCAAAGAAGCAGACCGAAAATACAACATAAGACTAAAAAATAGCAACAACCAGGAGAGAATATGCAATTAAAGAAGTTTAAATCCAGACAGAGACAGTTAAGTGTCCTTCACTGACCTGGAGTCAGACACTCACCTGTCCATCACCCCTCCAGAGTCTCCACTGCGCCCCCTGCTGGGAGCCAGAGAGTCCAGCTCATCGAAGAAGACGACGCAGGGAGCAGCTGAGCGCGCTCTGCTGAACACTGAACACAACATCCACATGAGTCTGAGATCAGAGGACACGAGACGTCCAGAAACACAACAGACGATCCGGATGATCTAAAGCACTTCGCTGTCACTGAACTGCCATGTTGAATCATGAAGCAAATATCTGAAGAAGAATCTACTTAATGTTAAACTCATTTGGACCTCAGAAAACAAATCTCTGACTCGCACTTCTTGTTATTTCACGGACACTCTGCCTTCTGTCTTATTGATCACTAAACTGAAACTGGATCAGTCGTCAGCTTCATCTTCAACAACCTGACATTCACTTCATTGGTTTCAGAGCTGATCTTGTGTTTGAAGTTGTGGGTCTTTAAACTGTGATGGATGTTTACTTCAGACGGTCGCATATTAACGCTCATTACTGCCAGACAAACCTTCTCTGATGTTCTCTTCACTCTGACCCACGTACATGTTGATGAGCTCCGGACCTTTAACACTGAAACACAGTTTACACAGAGACCAGGTGTTACAGGAGAGACCAGAACAAACAGAACTGACTCTGGATCAGGAAGAACCGGATTCTACGAAGTCTCTGAGCGTGAGGAGTGTTGTCTCTGATGTTGTCACCATGAACTCTCCTGAAACCACACCGTCGGTCGGCAGTCACTGTTCTCAGACCAGTTAAGCTCAGCTGTCATCAGTACTGGTGAGTCCTGACTTTGTGCTGTGCTCTGTACTGCCCCCTGCTGGCAGCCAGACACGAGTCTTTAACAGAAGCCTGATCTCACCTGCATCTACAAACAGCTGTGAAATGAATTTACTCAACACGTGGAAAAAAACAGAACAAGAAGCTTCCATCTCTTCATTTCCAGCAACAAGAGGACAAAAACGAAAGAAAAGCGTCACTTCTTCCATATCGCCGCTTCCAAAACATGACTGATCATTTTCTGATCTACATCTGGAAAACATCTGTCTTGTTGGAAAGATCTTGTATAAAGTTTTTAATTGAAAACACAGAGTCCTGGTGTCTGCATCAAACATGACTACATCTTAAGAAAAGATGAAACCTGAACCATCGACCAAGTCTGAAGAGAACCAAACACCCCCGGGTCCTGCTGTCTGCTGGTTACAAACCAGCAGCACCGAGGAAGCTGAAGGCGTTCCTACCTGAGGAAGGTCATGGAGCACTCGGTAGCCACGGCTTTGGCCAGCAGAGTTTTCCCTGTTCCTGGTGGTCCGTACAGCAGGACCCCGGTCCGGTTCAGACCCAGAGACAGGAGCTCTGGATGCTGCAGAGGAAGCTGAACCGTGTCCAGGATCTCTTTCTTCACCTGCTGCAGACCTCCAACATCCTCCCAACGCACATCAGGGATCTGTTCACACACAGAGGAGCTACAGTTAACCAGCAGTTAACCAGCACTTAACCAGCACTTAACCAGTTTCTGGCAGTTTCAGAAACTTGTTTTGCTGAACTGGGACTCATCACCTTGGGAGCCCCGATGGCCGTGGACTGGGCTTCCTGCAGGGTCTCCAGGGCGATGGTGAAGTCCTGGTTCAGGATGGTCACTCCACTGGAGCACAGATCCTCCTCCTGCCGGCCAGAACTGCACACACAACAGGACTTTAAACACCAGCCGATGAAGAGGAGGAGGTCTGTTTCACACATTATGATGAAGTTCTTGGAAACATGAGTTGATCATTCAGTCATTACAGTCTGTTTTAGTTTGGATGTTTTCTGGTTTCTAAAACCAGTTTTTGGGGATCGAACTCCCGACTCTCTGCCCACATGTTCAGAAAGAGTTTTCATTTGGAAGGCAAACTGTTGTTATTCTGTTATATATTCTAATAAAACTGTATTTTATATTCCACCACAGCCTTCGACCCTCTATGTTCTTGTCTAATGTGTTTTGCTATTAAAATGAAGGTAAATGATATGTACAGTAGTCCAAGCAGAATAACTGGGTGTTGGGTGTCCTCGTGGCTAATATGTAGTGGAAGTGTAATGACAGAACAAGGACACTACTCAGTTGTTTACTTTATGGTGCTTCAGTTATCAATGTATTAACACATTAGGTCGCTGTAACTCACCTGATGCTACCGTGAGCATTTAGTTAATAACCTCAGACAGTCGGTCGATGAGTATTTACTCACGTACAGTATTTATGTTGATGTTGCAGAATAAATTCTGCAGTCGAGCTGAACGGAAGCTAAAGTTTCTGCCTCTTTGTTTTAAACAGAGCTACAGGATTTAGGAGTCCACGCAGGTACACAACACATGGGGGCTCTGCTCTGCACTGCAGGCTTTTTCTACATGTTGCATTTACAAACTTGGGTTATAAAAAGCTCAGAGTGTCTTTTTGCCTCCCAGACCATCCAGAATATCACCATATCTGTCTTAATGTCACATGAATGCCATTCTGGACGTCATTCTGAAAGAACTTACTTGTTTTTAGTGGTCATTTGTGCAGAACTATTAAAACACAGTAAACTAGATACTCAGTTCCCAGTTTATGAAGTAGACTTAGCTCAAACTAGTTCAATCCAAGACAACAGTCCTGCAGTCGATTCCACCTTCGTTAAGATAAGAGTGTTCAGTTTCTGTTGTTTACTGTTTAATGATTTTGTCTGTTTCTTCCTTTTATCCCAAATATATTCTCAGCAGATTATTGAGACTCATACATTGTATGAATGTACACACTCATAAATATGTTGGATTATATGCAACGTTTAATTTCCAAACTTTTCTTAATCTCCTTTCATGCAAATGTTTCAGCTACAAGTAGAAGAAATACTGTACATATTAGAAAGAAAAATGATGTCTGATGTTTACAGTCTGAGATTGAAGCCAACACTGAGTCATGTGACCGTCCTGCTGGTTCAGCAGTGAACCTCCAGCCCTTTAAGAGCGTGTATGCTGGTGAAACCTCCCTCATTTTGGATGCAATAAAAGCTCTGACATGATGTGTTGTTTTTGTTTGACATTTCTTCCCTATTTTTTAATTCAAAACTTTTTTTCCAATTATTTATTTATTTATTTATTTATTTATTTATTTGTAGTCATTATTTTCCTTTATTATTTTCAGTTATTTGGAAGTAACCACACTTCTTTTGTCTATGTTTGTTTTAATTCTTGTCTGTTTTGTGTTTGTGTTTATTTTTAAATGAATTCCATAAAAGCTAAGACAGAAAAAAACAGAAGCTTGCCAGTCCTGCCATGCCTAGATACGGTTGCTATGCTGCGATTGGACAGTCCTTATTTGGGGGTTTGCTAGAATGTTTTCTTTTAAATTCTTCGTACTTTTACTTCGGAGTCGTTGGAATGTCATGACATCATCAAAGCATCAAAGCCAATGTGGCGCTGCCGTTTCTTATATAAGGGGTCGTATCTGCTCTGGGAGCTCGTACAAGGACCCCAATCGAAGTCTTACTTTAGTCAGATGTCTGATTTTCCAGAGCACATTCACATTCCCCTCCAAGGAGACGAACACAGCGACTGCAAACGGACGCAAACAGATACGATGAATACAACACAGAGACACGAGAAGATGGATCAGGCCCTTCCCCCGGCCACACCCGAGACTCTCCGCCCCCTCGTCCGACTATTCCTGGACAATCTGACGGCGGTACAGTGGGTGAAGTTGGAATCTGGGTCTGTTGACGAGGCCACAGAAAACCTCATAATGCAAATGTGTGTGGATATAATTAACGCCGTTTCCAGATACATTTGTGAGGCATTCCAGCAAAGCCCCCCAGAGGAGAGTGACTTGCAACTGACGCAAAGTCCTCCCAAATCACCCAGAAGCGCTTCTGGATCTGACGAGTCACGGAAGAACAATTTGATATCCGAAGACCAGGTCCACGAGTGTCTGGGTGACACTATTTCTCTCACTCTTGCGGAGGTGATGGGTGTCCAGGACATCCGTTGCCAGAGCGCAAAGGAGGTGACAGAGCTTGTGGTGAAAGAAGTAACCAAGAGTGTAAACTCCGAGCTCGCCAAAAGTTCTGGAGGAAGTGGAAGCGGAGGCAGCAGCGAGGGAAACATACCGCAGTGCTTCAAGTCTTCCACCCGCAGACTAAAGGCCATAGTTAGACACATGGTCAAAATACTGAAGAAACACGCGGCTAAGATGACCTGCAGACCTAGGTCAAGTAATGACAAGCCAGGTCAGCAAAGGTCAAAACTGGAATCACAGGAAATCAAGTCCACCATGGAAAGACCGACAGAGCAGGACAAGGAGCTGGTTGAAAGCGAGGAGTCATCTCAGACCCTCGTAACTCCTCTGGAAGATGACAAACCAGACAAGGTTTCTTCTGGGGACAGCTTCGTGGATACAGCCGTCGACGCGGTGAAGAAGATCCTGGAGGAACAGGCGGTTAACATCGGTGCCTTCGACTTCAACGATGACATCTCAAATGAGGAACTCAGCCTGTTTGTGAGCAGCTCCTCTCAGGATACAGAGAGAGCAGCATCTGAGATTGTCAGACTTATAATGGAAGAGCTTAAACTGGAAACAGAGGCCAAATCTACGTCCTGCTGGAAAAGGGTGGGAAGCAAAATCAAGGCGTTTTTTGTCCACAGATTTGCAAAGGACTCAATCCTCAGCTTTGTGACAAAACTGAGGCGCAAACTTGACTGCTTCACAACACCAAAAGACAAAACATCTCTGAAGCTGCTAGTTCAGGGGGTGGATTGCTTGGTGGAGGACATGATCCCACCAGAGGAAGATCCAGAGACAGGAAAGAGCACACACGAGGTGTGCATCTACCAAAGAATTGCCAAAGACATTTCCGGCGGCCAACACCAAATTACTGCGAAGCAGCTGGGTGATGTGGTATTCCACCATCTCAAACCTGACAAGAAACACAAGCTGCACTGTCAGGTCCAGATTAATATGGAAGTGGACAAATTCATGAAGCTGATGTGGAACTGGCTCAACCAGCAGGTACAACAGCAAGAGAAAAAGAAGGACCTCCTGAGCGTTGCCCTGAGGCGCATTAAGGCAGAAGTGCAGAGTTTGCCAGCACTCACACAGGGCCGCTTGGTACTGGAGAGCCACACTTTGACACCTGTGTCTGAAGCAGCACCAGCTTCTACCACTGATGAGCCAGCTATCAGTGATGAAGCCGTTGAAGCTGCTCGTGAGACCACAGCACAGCCAGTCCAAGAGTGGGACCCACTGTGCTGCGTGATGCTGGTGTCGGGACTGGTTAACCAGATTATGAAAAATCGGCCCATTAATCTGTCCACTGTTGACATCAAAACCACCATCATGACACTGAAAGAGATGCTGTGGGAAGAGACTACAGGCTGTGACGTTACTATCAAGGCAAGTGGGAAACACATTAAACGGACAGTCAAGGCAGTTCACAAAGAGCTGTGCAAGAAGATGGGCAGCGCAGGACTGCTGCAGATGAGCCTGCTGTCACAGGATGCATTGATTTACGAATACGTAATCGAGACTGTAAAAAGGCACCTGATGACACCGAAAAAGAGTAGCGGCATTAACACCATCTTCAAATCAGTCTTCAAGACCATGGGCCAAGCCGTTCTCCGCCTGCTTAAAAACTAGCCGCAAAGAGTAATCACTAGCGGTGGGTGGGTGGGTGGGTGGGGCCTTTTTCACAGCAGACATTTTGGCTCGTCACAGCAGGAAAAGCACAAGTGTAATTGATAATATTAAAAACCACTCCCTGCCATTTAGGCGAGTTAGTTCCAAGATCCCGGTATTGTGCATGCTGGCTCCTGCTGGTCTACAAGTCGAAACCTCTGCTGTGAAAAAGGTCCATTGGGGCCTGAAGATCCAAGCTCACGTCCAGTTAGTAGCACTGAGTTCTACCTGGATATGATGCAGGACTTCAGGTCTCTCAAGGCCACACAGGCCCCTCGGTGTTCAACACTGAGGCCTCGCAGCAATTAGCTAAGGGTTCATTTCCGGGCCCCACGCTGTGAGGTGCACACGCGTGCTCCCTGTGTTGCCGTGGGTTTACTCCGAGCACTTCGGTTTCCTCCCACATTTTAAATGATTTGAAATCAAAATCAAATCAAAATATATTCAAGTGAAAATAAAAATTAAAAAAAATTCTAAATGAAATCTCTGTTTCTTCTCTATTATTTGCTGCAAAGGTGCAGATGTGTAACTCAGACTTGAGTTGTGTTGGTTAAAAGATCATTCCAGTTTATTATAACTCAGGTCATGAAACTGGCTCGTCATAAACAAAATAGATCAATAGATAGATCAATAGATAGATATGTTCTCCGACCGTTCTCACTTATTCCCATGAGAAAATAAATAAAATAGCTTTTGAAAAATTGTGCATCTTAAAATAAAGTGCTTAACTTTAGAAAAACTAAATAAAGTGTAGCAGCAGCTGAGTTTCCCTTTTTCTCTGTTAACTGTCTCACATCTTCACAGTCTCTCTCCCTGTATCGGCCTCTCGCCTCTGTCTGGATTCAGAGTCGCCTTTCTTGAGCCGCTAAACCAGCGCTGTAAAGACTAGAAAAGCTTAAAATAAGGTTAAAATAGAAGCGCCCCGTCATTATTGATTACAGGTCCGGGTCCGTACAGGACGGCGTCTGGGTCCGGACTCGGACCGCGGTCCGCCATGCTTTAAAGTCTCACCAGGTGTGGATCAGCCTCCTGCAGGCGGCTCTGCCTGCCTCGACCAGCAGCGCACTCAGATCCCCCAACACAAAACCCTGAGGAGGAGGAGGAGGAGGAGGAGGAGGAGAGATCATGAGTGAGTACACTTGCTGACTGTCAGGGTTTCACATTTAAAACATCCTCTGCTGACAGTGTGAACAGGAGTCACATGACTTCAAGACTGCAGTCAGTGGATCTGTACTGGTCTGTACTGGTCTGTACTGGTCTGATGTGACGTACTGCAGTGAGTTTGGAGAGTCTCTCCAGGTTGACGTCTCTCCCCAGGTGAAGGTCTCGGCTCAGGCTGACCAGCATGGAGAGCCGCTGCTCCTCAGTGGGACTCTCTAACGCCACCTGGTGGACAAACGCCGCCATGACGCCTGCAGACAGATCTCGAGGTCTGCAGACCGTCGCCACCACCACCACACTGAAACACAAAGACCACCACGACCTCAGCAGGAGTTTTGTGAGCAGATGGGGGTTCTGAGCTCTGCATGAGGTCATTACATATTATTTAATCGTCAGTGAGAGAATATAATGTCGCACCTGTCGACTCTTTACCTGAAAATATCAAAAATATAATAAAGTTCAACAGAAAGCTCGAAACAGGAAACCACATTAGTGTTACTGAGGGTTAAAGGCAGTCAGAGACCTGGGGGGGGCGCTGTGGAGCAGCTGGCAGAGCGCGGCCGGGACCCTGCCGTCCTCCTCGGCGCCACCTCGAGGTCTGAGCAGGAGCTGCAGGTTCCTGAGCAGCAGGATGCAGGGCTGCAGGGCGTCGGCCCGCTGAAACACCGAGGCCAGCTTCACCTCCGAGGCTGCAGGAGTGTCAGCGCGCACACACACACAGTCCACCTGCACACAGGTGACAACAGGAAGTGTAACCGTGACAACGTGTAACAGCAGCCACGTCGATACTCAGAGCTGTCGTACCTTCAGCAGGTGGAGGTTCAGTCTGCGACTCGCCGCGCCGACCGCCGTCATCTTACCGCTTCCTGCAGGACCGTGAAGCAGGACGGTGCAGCCAGACAGAGACCTGCTCCAACCACACAAAACACTGACATCACTGATCACATGACCACATGTCCCATCATGCTCTTCTCTGTGACACGGCCTGGAGATTCAGTTCCCAGCAGACAGGTGAGCTACCTGTGGTGCAGGTGTGGGAGGATGATGCTGCTGATGAGGTCGACGGTCTTGTGGAGGCCCGGAGGAGACAGACTGGTCCACAGAGACGCTCCGGCCACAGAGGGGACGGGGCTGTTGGCGGACGCTCCCTGAGGAGACACACAAACCCACTGATGAGGCCGAGACACACCAGCTGATCAAAACCACCACCATCAAAACCACATCCTGGTCCTGATCCTTTACGTGACATGGACTCTGAGTGTATGTGTCGAGGCAGACACGACGATGAAGCTGAACTGCGGAATCAGACATGAGGCCGGCGGTTCATCTTCATCAGTAATGAGGGTCTTTGGGGGTCACGCAGGACTGATGCTGGAGGTCTCCCCTCAGGTCACACCTGGCCTCATTTTTATCATTTTTAAAACAGAAAAAATATTTGTCAAAGTGTTCTAAAGAGCCGACTGATTATTCTTATTCTTAACATGAGCTGCAATAAATGGTGTCCCTAAGAATTGTGGGAGAAAATCCTGATTGGTGCAGCCCTAACTGATACAGACAGGCTGAGGTCAGAGGTCAAAGGTCACCATGTAGAGTGAGGTGTGCAGTCTGTCCGCCAGGTGAGCTCCTCCTCCTCCGTCTCTCTCTGCTGACGGACACACCGTCTGCACTCTGAAGAACAGCACTGGACACCTGACAGAGGTCAAAGGTCACACAGACACAGACACTAACACATGATGTTTCCACGTCTGAATCAGGATCAGGACTTTGTTAGTCTTCTTCTTGTTCGTGTACCTGTGTATTCCCTCTGAAGTGTTCTCCAGCAGGTCTGGATGGTTTTCAGCTGGAACAGTCAGGATGTCTCCCTGTGAAACCAGTCTGCACAGAGAGACAAACTGGTTAGACTGGGAGTCTGCTCCTCTGTGATGTTTATGTTTTCACTGAAATGAACATCGACTCACAACAGGAGAGATTTGGACTAAAACCTGCTAACAGCTCGTTGTTGATTTAGTAACTTTAATTTTAGCATAATGACTTTGTATGTATAGCTTAGCATTCTAGCACGTACCATGTCAGCCTGTGAACATGCATCCGGTCAGCAGGATAACATGCTAACATTTAGCAGATTAGCGTAACACGCTAACATTTAGCAGGTTAGCCTTCGACAACATCATGCCAAAGCTCAGCTGAGGCTGACACGAATCGATCATCAGACACAAACCTTCTGTTTCATCCTGACGACCTGGTTTCATGTCAACTGATCAAATATTTGTAAAGATGTTATGAGGCTCAAAGTGTTGGACTGAAGCTGGGTCTCAAATGCGGACTACACGCTAATTCTCAGCAGGTTTTGAGTGTGTGGTGTGTTCACACAGAGTAAAACAAATAAATAGCAAATGGTGAAGAGACAGATCAAGATTTTTTTTATTTTCCCTGTTCGTGAGGTTTAATGGACGTGTGATTCTACAGTCAGCTCATGCATCATCGTGTTAGTGTGAAGCTGCAGTAACAGCATGTTGGTCATTATCTAGTACGCAGTGTGGACCTGGACACGGCGCTGACCTGGGCGTCCTGAAGTGTTCAGACAGCAGGTTGTCGTAGCAGCTGAGGTGGTTGTACAGCGGAGACACGACCGGCTGGATGTGAAGCTCGCTGGCGAACGCCGGAGAAGCCGAGCGACAGAAACTGTCGGAGTGACGACCGCCGGACGCCGGAGGAGACGGTCTCCACCTCTGAGACAAAACCACAAGAGACCTGATCAGAGCGGGTCGGCAAGAAACAACCAACTGTTATTAGTATTCACCAATTAACTGCACTCACTTCCAGTTTTTCACAGTAAAAATCTTTTATCTTTATTTGCTTGTGACATTTGAATTCTGGCTTTTATATCAGAGTATCATTATCAGCTATCAGTCAGGGTACAGAGAGATACTGTATGCTGAACCTTTCACAACATATCCAGGTTCACCGAGCCCTGCTGTAAAGCACATGAGGCTTGTACTGAAGCATGAGGGCAGGTCTGGGATCAAGTCGTGGTCCTGCTGCCAACACAGTATCTAAAAGTCAGATATCAAACTGGAAGTAAAATGTTATTATAACCAATACGCAGACACAAGTTCATGAAGGAGGCGAGCCGTCAGTGAGGTTTATGATTGAACCGGTCTTTGGGGGGGGGGTCACCTGTGCGACCTCGTCTGACTGCAGCTGGACGTCCTGACCACCACAGGTCGTGTTCCAATTTGTTGAAACTTGACCTTTTGAAAAAGTGACAGCCCTGATATAATCCCATTTCTACTCGTGACCCCACAGACTGCAGCTCTCGGAGTTACGAGCTTTCCATTTGTGTCTCGTTTCAATGATGTTTAGAGAAGAGAGGAAACAATACTTCAAAGAGCAGATTAGAGGACAGGAAATAAAAAGAGATGTCAGTTTTCTTACTTCCTGTCCTGATAATCATTTTGTGACCCCCTTAGATTCACCTCGTGACCCCTCGCAGGGGCCCCGACCCCCAGGTTGGGTACCACAGTGTGTTCAGAGTGTGTGTGTGTGTGTTGAAGCACCTTCATCCTCAGTGTGCAGCTGCTCACAGGGATCTCTTCTCCGTCAGTCATGTTGAACCACAGAGTTGCTGATATGAAACCAACTTCATTGTGGTTCTGGTTCAGGTTCAGGTTCAGGTCTGGACTTAGCGTTAAATCCACCACCAGCACAGAGACCAGACGCTCTCTGCAGACGCCCCCCCTGACCTCAGTCTGACCTGCAGGAGGTCTGGAGGACCCGGCTGGCCTCGACAGCTTCACCCACTCCTGGTTGAACAGCCCCAGCCTGAGAAGCAGCTGTTTGCTCAAAAACACACAGCTGTCCACGTCCACAGCAGCTCCCTGCTGACCTTCGACCCCCAGCCATCGCCGAGTGTCCACCACCCGGACGTCCACCCTGCACTCCAGCGCCTGCAGGACGCCTGAGAACCCCGAGCCCAGCAGCTTCCTGTTGTCAAGAAGAGACCGCCCCCCTCCGAGGCCGTCGGCGTAATGAGCGAAGTCTGACACACACAGCCTGAGCGGTCTGCAGGGCGGGGGGGCGCCTGGGGGGTCCTCGGAGTCCCAGCAGTCTGTCAGGACCAGAGACGTGGCGGCTGTGATCCGGCCCTGTGTCACAGGACTGCAGTCCAACACCAGCAGCTCCAGCAGCTGCTGCTGCACCTGAAAACACGTCAAACATGTGACAGAGTTCTGGATGCAGAGCTGAAAATGAATCAGCGTCCATTTAATAATACAATCAAAAACAGCAAAACTTCTTTCCTTTATGATCGTAAACAAAAAAAACAACATTTTTTTAATAAGGATCTGCAACTTCGTCATAAGACAAGAAAGGATCGTTAGTCACCAACTGCTGCTGTCTCTGTCCTTTTTTCTGATTGAATACTTTGGAGTTTTCTCTTTAAATTGTTTTACATTTCACAGCCAAAAGGATTCATTGATTTATCCAAACTGTTCGCTCATCTGTTGCTGATTCTTGACAAATGAAACAAAACAGGTTTTCAATTAGATTAATGAATAAATCAAACAAAACATATATTTTTAAAAACATGACTTTGGTTATCGTGGATATCATTTAAAACAACCTTATTTCTAGTTACCGATTCTACTTCGTTATATAATACATCTTTAATATCTGACAGTGTTGAAATAAAAACGGTTTCCCTTTTGATGCTTTTAAGTTTCCATGTCTGTCAGTTCATGTCACAACGTCCACATTTACACTGAAGTCCAAACAGATTACAGACCAGTTCAAACATTCACACACATGCAGCTGCCGGAGACCTGACGTGTCAATACATCAAGTATTAATAAAGTTTAATAACCCGTCCCAGAGTCTCACCTGTCCCGGGTCCGCTCCCAGCAGCGGGTGTCGGGGAAGCAGCAGCGGGTCTCCATGCCGGGCCAGCAGCCACTGTCCAGGGCGGCAGAGCTCCAGCAGCCCGCAGGTGAACTGCTCAGTTCCGGCCCAGCGGAGGCTCTGCCTGGTGCGGGCTCCCAGCACCACTCTGTCCAGGGTGACCGGCTCCAGAGCCCGGACAGTCCCCGTGCTGCCGTGCCGCTGGAGCCCGTGGTGCCGCAGAAAGAGGCGACTGGTGAACAGCCGGACCCGGCTCCCGCACTCGGCTCTGGAGGAATTTCCCCCGCCGCAGCCCGCAGTCTCTTCCTCGGTGGTCGGGTGAAGGCGCAGTAAAATGCCCGGCCTCCCGGAGCGCTGAGGCCCCTGCGGGGTGAAGAGGACGGTCGGTGGGTCGGTGTCATTCTTGAACACTGAATCCAGGTGAGATTTTAATATCAAAACATCCAGAGGACTCAGGTGTGAAGGAAAACTCTCCAAACAGCACAACTCGACCTGCGCCGCCATCTTGGACAGCGTCATCGCCGCTGCGTGTTGACGGTGTCTGGCGCGTCATCACGGCCACCTAGTGGACGACCAGAGGAACTACAACCTAAGACTGAGTTCCAAAACCACCTCCTGAACCCTAAATCTAACATAATAATTATAATAATTATAATAATAATAGTATATATAATATTTATCTCACATTTAACGTCACAGATGAGCCCATAATATTTCAATAGACCGATTTTGCAGTTTAGTTTAAAGTCACTGGTCGTGACCAGATAACACATAAATAATGTAATATTGCTATAATATTAATATAGAGACTATAACGTAAAAAATAATATATAGTATAAAATTTCTGGCGTTAAGGCTGCAGTCATTTTCATGACACATCCATGTGTATAACACGATGATAACATGACGTCTGACCTCAACAGTGTTTAAAGGCCTCATGTTAGCTGTAAATGTGTCTGTATTTGAGGACATTTATAAAGAATGGGTTATATTCATAAGTGTGAAGTGCTACTTTTAAAAGTATTTAAAGTGTTAGATTTGTAAAATGTACTTTGAAACATGAACGTAGTAGCTGATGTAGGTTTCTAATGCTATTTAATAAAACAACTCTGTCTTAAGTGTGAGTGCACATGCTCGTATGTTCACAGCCTGAATGGTGCTGAAGAGGAATGAGAATAAATAAAACAATGGACACAGTGGAAGCATTTTATCCACTTCGTCATCAGAAAACTCCTGGCTTTCTGTACTTTATGATATATGTTACTGAGTGGAAGGAAGTTTAAGAAAGTGTCTGCTTTAATTACTTTAGATCACTTTGTAGAGATCTGTTTTCTCTGTGGCATTAACAGATCTTTTTTTATGTTGATTAGTGTCATTAAATCTAAATTGATTAAATGTTAGACTATAGAGGCACAAAAGGGTCCCATGGGAGGTAGAGCAGGTCGCCCCCCCCCGTCCACATGTCGAAGTGCTGTTGGGCAGACACTGAACCCTTACTTGCTCCTGATGGAGGCTAGCAGCTCCGTCGCCATCAGTGTGAATGTGTGAATGAGACCAATCTGTAAAGCGCTTTGGGAACCGTTACGGTTGAAAAGCACCATTTAGGTGAAGTCCTTTTACCATTTGTTGAGTGTTGATTAAAATGTGTCGTCCCGTTGGGTCCAGTCAAAATTTGGACTTGTGGTTATACAGACCTGAGGCCGGTGGCGAGTCAAGATGGACCTGATTGTGGAAAGTCTGGATCCTGATCAGTTCGGGTCCTTGGGTTTACTGGAAACCAGTGAGAAAAGAATGACAAGACGCCCTTCCACATGACCAAGACTTTACTTCACAGCTCAGTGCCCATCGACCCCGTACAAACACAACATGGGCTCCAACAACCAGCAGGCCTTTGCACTGTCAGCAGAATCCAAGCAGGTATAACTTCCTCTCATGGTTAACCCTGTTTTTCTCATGCGTAAAAAACAGGCATAGTGCCAACACATTGGAACAGAAGGTTAAAGACTTGAAATGTACACTTTGCTTGGCAAGATAAAAAATAAAGATGTCTTTATGGGAAATGATTCTATTATATACAATTCAGAGCATAAACAAAATAAAAACACCCAGAAAATAGAATGATTAAAGCATGCCCATTGACACACCATGAGGAGGAGGCGAGCGGCCCAGCAATTTATTTTGTGTTCACATCCAACTTTTCTCATTATCTGAGACCATACTGAGTACAGGGTATAATTAGGAATCTCTTATCATATTAACATAGTTTAGGTATTCAAACCAGTCCGATTTGATCTCTTTTTTTTGGCATGTTTATCCCAATAGGAAGGGGAGAACTATATCAAATAATTTAAAGGTCCACCTTTTTGTACATGTTGTTTTACCTCTAAAGATTTAATGTATTTGTGATATACTTCACCATGCAATGTGAACCAAGCAAGGTACTGTCAATAGAAGAGTAGTATAGCTGTGGACAAGCTGGGAGTACTGTGTAAGGTGAGAGTCTCTGAAAGTGAATTTGTTGGAGGCCATGATTCTCAGCTCCAGAAACCAGTTAAATCGGCGATTAACCAGGGAGCAGCAGACGCATCCATAGCACCATGGTAGCAACGCTCCTGTACCACAGTCAGTCAAGACAACTGGAAGCCCATGAAGATAGTTCAGTAAGCTGTCCTTGGAAAATATAAGAGGTCCGTATACATTAAATGAATTGAAGGAGGTCATTGTAACATCACAGTCTAATATGGAATCAGGTGAGAACCTTTGAGGCGTAGCTCGTCCGAAGACTGATTATACACAAACATGTCTCAGAGATGAGTCTCTTTGTATTATCTAGCGGGCACCGCCTTCTCCCTGGTATTTGGCTTCCCCTTAGCTGCACCAGCTGGTTTCGGCCTGGTCCTGGCAGGTGTGGTGCCAGAGGAGGTCTGGGCGGTGGCTTCCTGCGAGGCGCTGCGCCGCATGGTTGATGTAGTCCTGGGCGGTAGCATGGGGACAGTTGGGGCTCGAACCGATAGGGGCTGCCTGGATGGACATACTCTCTGAGGGGAGGGGCTGTCAGTCCTGCAGTGGGTGGAGCTAAGGCTGCGTCGGGTTCCAAACAGGACTCGCAGGGGCATTCGAGGGCTGCCAGACGAGGCAGGGACAGCAGAGGGACGGGGACATGAGGAGGAGGAGGACCTGGGTGAGACAGGTTTGGATTTCCGTTGAGTGCTGAGAGTGCTTAGTCCAATTTTCTGATTCCTGTGGACAGAAGAATAAATTGAAGGTGTTATTTCTTTAAATAACAAAATATAATCAAACTGTTTCAAAATGAACATTTGTATACACTAAAAGGGGGAAACAGAATAGTACCCGTTAGTGATGGATGATGCTCCTTTGGTAGTGCTGGAGTCTGGCAAGGAGAGAGGAGAAGGACCAGCAGCAGCAGCAGCAGCAGCAAGCCCCACTGAAGGTCTCTTTATGGGAGTGATGGGCCTGGGGATCCTGCTCCTGCACTCCTTGGAGCCTTGCTCTTCAGTCGGTTTGAGACGGGAGCTCCTCCTGGACTCGTCCGAGGTGTGGGTGTCCTCTTCTGAGCCGGTGGTGGACAGAGTTTCGGAAGCCCTCCGGCGCTCATCGTCCCCAGAGGACAACGATGATGATGTCCCAGACAGCATCCTCCTCCTCATCCAGCGACCCTGTTGCTTCTGGACCAGCAGGCGGGCCAAGTCCAGCTGCCTGGCCCGCTGCTGAAGCCGAGCCCGAGCCGAGAGAGAGGAGGACTGCTCTGAGCCTGAGTCCTCTTCAGAGATGAGTATTGGGATCCGGCTTCGGATTCTGGGCTTCATGGTGGCCAGTAGTTCTGATCTGGTTGTCTGAAGCTTGGCAGCTTCTTCGCTGGATGATGGCTGTTTCTTAGGTTCCTGTGACAGATCTTTATGTTCATGAACTGGTGACATGGCTTCTGGGACAGGCTCCAAAGACTGGGCCAGGACAGCTGACGGACCATTCTCAGTTTTGGGATGTTTGTCAACTGGTGTAGTTTGGTCTGGCACGGACTCCTCTGGTGACTCTTCTGTCACTGGTGCTCCCCCCTGCTCATGGGTGTCATCCTCTACAGCTGTTGCCTTCATGATTGCCAAGACTTCCCGGTCACTCTCCTTGGCAGAGTGACCGTTGGAGGACATGACATTGAGGTGTGATGTCTCTGCAATATGGATGAAAGTGCGCTCAACTTTGGTGAAGGGCGGTGATGCAGGAGCGATGGGAGTGGAAGGCCTAAGGTCTGACCTGAGAGCAGGGGACAAACGGCCAGTTTCAGAGGGTTCAGGCTGGATCCCCTCCCCGACCGGGAGGCGGTCGTTACGGGAAGTTAGGGCACACGGTGTGGCCAACTCACCCTCTAGAACATGATCACCACCAGAGGGAGACTTGCGAGTGTCTCCAGGTGAGAAAAGGACAAGGGTTTTAGAAGCGTCCTCCAGGTCAGGGTCTGCATCAGCAGCTGAGGCGTGCTCCCTTTGCCCCCTCTGGTCCTCAGCCATGAGCGTTGAAGGCGCAGCGTCCTGGCTACGTTCAGTGCTCTTCTGACTGGCCTCGCTGTTGGACTCACTCTTTGTGACGTCGTCATCCTTTGGCCCTGGAGGTTCTGGGACTTCTTCGTCTGGCGTGGCAAAGCTTCGACGCTGAGGCAAGGTACCGGTTAGCATGACGGTGAGGAAGTCGGCCCTCTTGGCCTGGAGCTGAGGAAAGATGTGGAAATGCTCCTTCTCGTCGCTCTGGCCCTTTGTCCGATAGTCTGGGGAGGGCGGTGACGGGGTGCTCTGCTCCGTCGGTGACAACACCTGGAAACAATTCAACAACACTCTTTATTACAACTGAATCAACTCAAAACAAGTCATCATGTGATAGAGCTTCTTAAGCTTGGACATGTCACAATGCATTAACACAAGGCCTATCAACATGTATGATCAATGAAACCATAGGAAGGGTTGAATTCATAAATTGAGTCCATATTTATTTAGGGTCCAGAATAACACACAAATCTGTAACTGGCACAATGTGAAGACAAGAAACTGCTTAAATAAGATGATGAAAACAATAGAAACAAATATATATCAGTGAAGTTCAAATACAGTTTCATCCGAGCCATTTCAATGACCACGAAATGTACTACTGAATATTTGTTGCTCCCTGGTTTTGTCACAGTGGAACCAAATGCCAGCTGGCTGCCAATGTTATAAACTTGAACAAAGTTCACAGATGAGTTTTCGAAACATTGACAGTGAGCTGGGAGGAATTGATGGTAACCCGATGAAAAAGAGAGTCTTGCACTGACCAGCTGAAAACCATTTGTTTGATAGCTTGCTCCCTAGCTAGCTGCCTTGCTTGCTAGGTAATGAACGTCTGTGCATTGTGCTGTGGGGATTCAGACATCATCCAGTGTTTTTGTCATTTAACTTTTGTCACTGCCCTGCTTCTTCTAGCAGTACAGACAATTTTGTTTTTAAACCACGGTGATTTAAATCTTGTTCTGACAAAAAGGAAAATGTTTTAGAGGAAGGTAACGCTTTGCTAACGATACCTCTCTCAATAAGAACGAGAGCAGGAACTGATGCATTTGCCCCCAAAACCATTTTAATGTCATTTTGGTTGTACACAAGCGTTTCAAGATTGTCTAGATTACATACATTGATATAAAAGGCACAAAAAAATGCATTGCAGAGTTTATCCTTAGACAGCACACAGTCTGATATCAGGTGATTTTCAAGTGTTTCCCTTCATAAAGATTTAACATACAGCCTGTACATACATACTAAACCCCGCTAATTATCATGCTATTAGAGATTAACTGCAAACCTAATGACTTTCTACATTTCTGTATATATGTACACAGTTATCATTTGGATTTACAAAAAGTTTAAAATACATGCTTTACCTGTAAATTATACAAGCAGTACTGTACAATCATATAGTGATAGAAAAAAAAACGCTTACATGTATTATACAGGTGAAAGACACTCACGGATCATCACACTGAACGAACACTGCAAGCTCTTCAATCCTCTTTACCTCAACAGAAACTCTGATGTTATTGCAAAAACCTTGAAGGAACATTGAGACATTTTATGAAATAGTCGGATGAGAACTGTACAGCCAACAGTACCGGACACACAGTTTCAACTAGTACGGAGAGTACAGAGAGACTGAAAGCACGGGGTGAACTGCTGGCCTAGCTCCATCAACAGAGAAAACAAATCCACTTCACTTCTGTGTGCCCTCTAAAAAATACACTGAGCCTAGCTTAGCAGAGACTAGGAGCATGTTACAAAATGCTAGCATAGCTAAATTAAAGGTAGCGTTGAGATAAAATCCACTTTCCAACAACTCCAAGTCTGTCTGATTTACATGTTGTATCTTGTTTACTGAAGTGTGGAAATACAAACGTAAAAATGACACATTGTGGTTTTAGCAGGAGTTAGCATTGGAGCTATTAACCAACAACCGCCGGGAGCAGTGACCGCACATCTGTAAAGTCCTGAACTGAGGGGGGTCGTTGCTTTGAGCTCTGGCCTGTCATCTAAACCCTGCTGACTACAGGATGACCGCTGACTAGTTTGTTAGCTAATAAGATGCATGTAAAGGTAGGAGCTGAGCTAGCAGTTCCCCCCAACTTCCAGTCTTTGTGCTAAGCTAGGCTAAACACGTCCTGGTCCTCGACCTGGATCTCTGCATCTATCTGGACACACAGAGATGAAACTGATATCCATCTTCTCTGGGAAAACAATTCATTTCAGACTAAGACGATTGCTTAAAATATCTAAATGTTCCTTTGACATGAGGTCCAAACTGATCTGATTAACAAACTGGTGAATGTGGCACACAGTCTAAACAAAACCAACATGGAGACGAGTGTTCACCTCTAAAGACACAATGCACTTCTGTTCTCTCTACAGACACATTTATCTGTATAATATCACCCTGTTCTTCCATAAAGATCAGCACTAACTTGTCAAATATGCAATACAATGTATGTGTGGGTGGAGCATAATACAATTTTTTTTTTACGTTTATATAATTCTAGTGTGTTATTCATGAGGTATAAATGTTTTGTGACAGACTGAAAAACGTTTGTGGGACTTAACAGTTTTAATAGTTTCTGCTAAATCCGCACTGATCTGGTTTCTACGACCATAAAGGCCTCAAAGTCGCAGTATTGTTGAAGTGACAGAAATGTCATTTTTGCAATTAATAAAAACCTTCAAAATGTTGATTTTTCAGGGGCGAAGAAAAGTAGCCTCATTTTTAGTTTGCCCACTGTGCAGCATTACTGCTTACATCACAGCTAAATACTGCACTTCTACACTCCAAACAAGATGACTTTTGACGTGTTCGTACAGCCAAAAGGGCCTGTTGGCAAACACAACGGAGAGCCATATTTTGGCTGGCAATGTTTTCATTTCTTAAAATTCTACGTTTCATTAAATGAATAGTTGGAGTTGTTATAGAAGCATTTTCTCTCAGCACCATGTTGAGCAGCTGTTGGACAGCCTTTGGGAACACATTTTGTTTGGAGTGTACTGCCAGCCTTACAAGTAATTTTGACTTTTTTGCACTACACATGTAAAGTTTTGTAAAGCTTCTTTTTTAGGTCCTGGGTCTTATTTTTGTTGTTTTGGCCATAATTCCTATGGACCACAATGAATGAATGAACTAAGTTAATCTTGAAATGCCTTTTCAATGCTCCACTGAACTGCTTTAAGTCCAGTACGAACCAGGAAGTAGCTTGAGTAAAAAAGTTCACATTGTTTATTTTGTTGTTGCGACACTGTACCTCTGCAATGAAGCTGTTGAATGAAATCCTATCATGACCAATGAGAATTATGTCCAGAACAGCTGAACTAAGACGTAAAAGTTAAAAAAAGACATCTCATCCATCCGATACTGTTGGCTCAAACAGCCAAACATTCAGAGAAGTCCATGATGTTTTCACAGCATCATGCATTACGACTTCCTCCACTAACAAACACACCTACACTGCAGAATATGTGATAAAAATGTGTGATGAAAGATTATGGATTCTGTGACTGTCAGGACTAAAGAAAGGCTCCAGTCAGCTGGACTCGACAGCTCTGATCCATGAGTATCCCCTCTAGTAGCGGTGTGAATTATTTACAAAAAATCACAGACGTTTTTCAGTCAGAGGTGTATATCCACTGTGTTTTTGTTGTAATTACAGTACAGTGCTGTTTTTAGTCATTTTACAGTCGGAGGTGCGCGTCATACAAACAGTAGATCTCATGCAAAGAGTGACGACAGTCGGTAAACAGTCTTTTGGTGCGACAGACCGTCATCAATGCTGCGGATCGTTTTTTTAAACTCAGTGTGTCGTCAGCAGATTCAGCACTCAAAGCTTTCCACCGCCTGTTTTTAACTGAATGTGGCACTGCGTTGATGGTGACACAGGACAAAACATTGACATGTATCAGTGACAATCTTGTACGGTAGGTGAATCATTTTGCAGGCGTGCAAAATAAAGTTTAAAGTTAGCAGCTAGTCCACTTCATACATTCTCTAAGTGGTTGTAGTGTAACGCTATGCTAAATATAAAACAGGCAGGACGTCCTGAACTCAGCATGAAGCAGCATGAAAACAAACGCAGGTTGTCTCCTCGTCAGACGCCTCCTGCTCAGGCTGAGCTAACGTTAATGCCGCAAGCTTAATGAAACAGCAAGTGGTGCATATTTAGTTAATGTAGCCCTTTAACACATTGAGAAAGCAAATGTTTGGCTTTCATTGCACAAAATGGCCGCCCTAGCTCGTCTCCTGTAGCCAGAATTTGGAAGTGTACTCGGAAACATGTTCAGGAGACTCGGAGACACTGCAGAGTGCTGCTGTGGTGTGACGTGAGCAGCGGCCTAATATCAAACAGGGTTTCACATTGTTCTCATGGTACCGAGGTGGAGACTACCATCCAAAAACTACCTCAAAGATGTTTGTAGGTTTCCTCCTGAAAGCCTCCATCTCTCAGGCTGCAACTGACAAAACATCTCATTCCTCGTTGTGGACAAACTGGAGGAACGCACCCGCAAATGTCAAAATGAGGACGAATCATTTGCACCTCTTGCAAAGATATTTTGCTGCAATACGATGAGTCAAACACTCACCGTTCGTCCTGCTCTTTGTTTTGGTGGCTGTTCTTTTCATTTTGTTGAAAGACATTTGTTTCCAAGTGGACCAATGAACCAATCAACGTGTCATTCAAAAGAGAGACACTTCGTGGACAGTGACGACAGCCAATGAGATCTGGAGGCTCTGGACAGCTGAACAGATGATATCTTTCTAGTAGTTCTAGTGAGGTAATCTCACCTCTGCTCAAACCAAGCAGCCTGCTTCAAGAGTTGTTTTGGGGGGACAGCTTTCTCAGCTGGTCTCTGGATGTTTGATGGTATTTCCTCCTGACTGTTGCATGTTGGTTACTCACACTTTGCCACCAAATAAACCACCAAAATACAATTTTCTTTTAACACAAGGAATTCAAGGAATCCACCAGGAACGAGCATCTTCAAATGGAGACATGGTAACACTAATACTTTTCCCAAAACCAACAAATAACACAGCTGCCCAGCTGTTTTCCACTGATCAACACAACTCTGAAACAGACTGGCCAGGTTTTCTATGCATGCCCTTACGATTCAGCGGTTACCGGCTGTGACCTTATTCTGTCTCATTGCTTGTGAAATGGAGAAAGTGGCGTTTTTTGTTTATTTCATCCCATTAATTACTTTTCATTTCAAAATTTTCATCTTTTAAATCTCCCATCAGATTGATTTCGTTCCTTCCAGGCAGCCATTGCTTTCAGTTCATCTCTGTAGAAATCAACTTGCAGAGACTTGAACTATAATGCAGATATTCCATCACACAAAGTTGTTTTTATATATATGTTTGTTTTAAACACTCTCAAATCTAAAAACTGATGGTATGATTTAAAAAGGTTCAAAAAATGTGTAAACCACCAAAATGTCCATTTAATGTCCATGTAACATCCCACATTTCACTTATTGCATCTGTGTTTTGCATCCATAGAGTCCACTCAGTGATAAAGTGCAACAGTGAAGTCCAGCGGTCAGAAAATAGTGAAAGAAGAGGAAGCACGATGCAAATAAGACGGTGATCTAAACACATGACAAGATGCAGGAACCAGGAAATCCACTGCAGAGCGGTTCAACCCACAACGAAGCTCAGACTTTCTCTGGTCACGCTCACTGCCACTTACAAAAGAGACAAAAGGACTCCACAGAAGAGCAGAAGATGATCAAGTCACCTTCACGGCTCTTCATTAGGTCAGCTGGCTCAGCCTTTAACAAACCCAGTAACAACTGCCCAGAAGACACCAGTATCTCCACCAACAAAAACCCAACAAAAAGCAAATCCTACTGATTGCATTTTCAGTTGACAATCCTTATGAATGAAACAGGATCGTCCTCGTCCTCTGGAAGACCTGATTTAACTCAGACACAGCAGCCAAACGATGAGACATTAAATCTCCGCAACTGAGGCTCTTGTGAAGCTTCTGAAAGTGTTTTGAGTTTGTTATCTTAAGATTATGACTTAACATTTCTCTTTATCCAGAGACAATCAAGTGCCTCTAACAGTAACACGATGTGTCTGTCTTCAGGTTGAGTAACGACTCCGTGATGAAATGGACGAGGACAGACAGGAAGTACAGAAGCCTGTTGTCGTGATTAAGACACATATAAGATCAATACTAAACAGTTTTTTCTCCAGCCGTGCTAGCCGCTCTGTGCGGCTGTAGTTAGACACAGCGCTGCTGCGAGCTAATTGCTAATCTAGCAGGTATATTCCCTCACCATCTTAGCATGTTAGCATGCTAACATGTGCTAATTAGCAGTAAACACAGAGTCCAGCTGAGGCTGATGAACGTCATCAGTTCTGCAGGTATTTGGTCATAAACCAAAGTGTTGGACACATGAACATGTTGACCTGATGGTGGCGCTGATGAAGAGTCAGAGGATCACCAGAGTTAGGATTCATCCTCTGGGCTCCATGAACGCCTGCAACAAGTCTCATGACAATCCAGTAGATGTGTAACACCGATGATGAGAAAATGAAGTCATAATCTCCTGATAAACATCCTAAAATAATTATGAAGCACCACCGCTGCTCAAACAAGAGATGCAACAATCACACGACAAACTGACATGAGAACCAGAACAACATTGGTTATTTCTGTGTAACTCTTCTGCCGATAACACTGTATGATGTCTCCCTTCCCATAATGCTCCATGTCACGTTTAACAGCTCGACCCCTCCTACACGCTTAGAGCTCCGCCTCCATTTCCTGTCCCCTACCAATCATAAAAAGTTTAGTTAAAAAAGTGTCACATTGAAAACAGGGTGCTTTAAATGCAAAGAGACAGCTCTGTCCGCGGGCCAATAATGGCCTCATACGCTTTCCTGTCATATGGTGGCCCGAAACAGCAAAACGCAACGTTTCATAAAATAATTTTTTTTTAAATTGAAACATCTCAGGAAATAAATCAGAAACTAAAATTAGCAATTGCTACATTCAGCAAAAAAGTTGTCAGAAGTTGTCACAGATGTTTCTGTTTTGTGTTTTTTTTGGGGGATTTACAAGTTTTGTTTGCTAATTTGTTTTGCAAAAGTATGTCATAGTTAATTTCTTCGGATGAATGTTGTGTCTATATTGTAAATTTGTTTTCTTTCTAGTCGTAGTGTTTTGGGAATTTTTAATATGTTTTTTGAAACCTTTATATAAAATTAATATTGTGATGTCCTTTAACTAGTTTTCTGCAATATTGTCACATTTTGGAGTTGTGAATACATTCAGTGAAATGTTGTGGGGTTTTATTTGTTGTTTTATGAAATGTCATTGTGTATTCACGCTTGCTAATTTTTTTATTTTTTTTTTAAACGTTGTTTTTTTGTTTTTTTTGTGTGTGAAATATTTGCACTCTAGGGCCACCGTACTTCTGCCCGGACACCCAGCACAGTAACAGTTTTTGTCATAAAGGCTGTGATTAGAGATCAAAGTGATTGACCAGTTATCAGAACTCCCTTCTCTCCTCATACACAACATTTAATGAAGCCAGAATCGGAGCGAGGCGTTCGGGTCACTGGTTCCGTGTCGGTGAAGACGCGTCGTGAAGCGGTGTCGGTGTATTGCTCGGTGGACGGGATGATCGGAGGGGAAACGCCGACTCCAAAGTCTCGGTGCAAAAACTTGATCGCCGGGACGACCTGCATTCCTCGACGATCGCTCCTTCATTTTAGCAGGAAAAGCAGAACAAACAAAACCAAAAGAAAAGCACAAATACTGTAAAGCTTAACAGTCTGTTAGCAGCGCCGCTCGGTTTCACTCTCCTCCTCTTCACAGACACTTTCCTGCAGCCTGCAGCCTGCAGCCTGCGGCCTGCAACACAAGGTCTGCAGAGAGGCTTCGTAGAGTTTATTGCATGGAAAATATTTCCCGTCGTCAGCACTTTTCTCCTCTTCTTCAGTTCCTCTGCTCGAAAAGTAGCTACGTGTGTGTGTGTGTGTGCGTGTGTGTATGTGTGTGTGTGCGAAACCAGTGTGTCAGTAATATGTACGATATTAATAATATGGCTTGTTGTGTTTAATTAACATGTGTGGTTATTATCTGGCTCTCAGTGTGTGTGTGTGTGTGTGTGTGTGTGTGTGTGTGTGTGTGTGAAGTAAACTGAGCCACCAGCAAGTTTCAAATATGGAATCAACTTTGTTCTGTTGGATTTTAAAGATTCACTCCTTCACAACATGACGTCAGTGACTACAGACACTCCATGATTTTAGGAGATTTAGGGGAACGTCAGTGTGTCTGTCTTTAAATAATAAATCTACACGGGAATCAATAATAAAACATATTGTTAATTAATAAATTACTCAGTAGGTGATCTACGCCGTGCGCAGTCTTTATCGAGTCCAGTTGATGTGCTGGGACACCAGGGTGGGGTGGGGGGCAGGGGGGGGGCCAAATTCTGCCCCGGGCCCCAAAGATGGTTTGACAGACCCTGCATATATCAGTGTGTGTGTGTGTGTGTGTGTGTCTGTGTGTGTTCTGAGTCCGGCTCTCAGTCCTCAGCTGTTGTTCTTGTTCATGAGCTTAGCTAACATATGCTGCAGCTGCGTCCGCGACACGTTCAGGACCGAGTGTCTGCTCCGCGGGCTGCCGGGCGTCGGCAGGGTGCCGGCGTGCCGCCGCCGGACCGAGGCGGTGGCGGCAGTGATGTGTGCGGGGCTGCTCTCGGCCGAGCGGCTCCTCTGGATGAAGCTGCCTCCTCCGTGGGGATACTGCTCCGTCTCCAGGGTGGAGGAGGAGAAGACGTAGGAGGCCAGCCTCCTCAGCTGATTGGGCCGCGGTTGGTGCCTGTCCTCTTCCAACTGCAAACAGACCAATCAGAGAGAGGGAGGGAGGTTAACAAGCGGAAACAAACTTTTTATAAAAAGAAATGCTTTAATAAATGTTTTTTTTCCTACGGCTACGTCCCAACACTCTGATTTGACTTCCTGCTCTCATCTCCTTCCCCTCCCTGACCAGACGTTAGACAGGAGAGAGCTGATTGGTGCTCTCCCACATCTAAAGTCTTAAGCTGATTGGTCAAAGGTTGCGAGGGGAGGAGCCTGGGGAGAGAAGCTGAGGGAGTGTTGGTGTAAATCTGTCTACAGTTACAGCTATCAGACACTAGTTAGAAGCTATGAAAGACAATAGACTGTTAGCTGTGTGGGTTGCCAGATTGGTCAGACTAGCATCCCTCTAGCTGCAAAAATGGTGATGAAAATATTTCCCCCACAAAGAAGCACTTTAAAAGGACACAAAGTCACCAGCACGAACACTGCACATACTGTATCTCACTAGTCTACAACAGTCTGAGCCTGGACAACTGACAGTTTGAGCTTTTGATTTCTGAGAGAAAAACTACCACTGGAGATGCAAAAAGAAACAGGGAACACAAGAGAGAGATGGATTCATCAAGCACACAAAACACAGACACACAACGGAGGAAAAAAAGGGAGGAGATATGTCTGAACAGAAGGAAAAGGAAGAGGAGGAACAGAAACTGAGTGAGAGAATAGAGGTAAAGGACTATTCCTAAACTGTGCTTACCCCGAAACATCACTTTATTTCTTCTTGTGTTGTCCCAATGGCACCCTCGCTCTTTTCTCTGTCTCCTCAGGTGAGTCAAACTCGACATACTGTGTACTTTTAAAGCGATAGTTGGGGGCAAAGGCGTCAGTAGTTATGTGGAGGGGGAAAGAATTGGAGAGGAGTAAAAAAGAGAGTGGCAGTCCTCGATGGTTGGCGGCGGAGAGCTCGCTCTGAGTCTAGCGGTGACAATCGGCACGGAAATAAAAGAAGAGCGAAGCAGAGCTCGCTAAAATATCACTACAGCGGGTTTGTGCACACGTTTCAGATGGACGAGGCCTTAAACGATAAGATGTTACTCTGCAGATAAAGTGAAATATCAGCGATGAAGTAATAACGTCCAGCCTGTAAACAGTATGGAGGACCAAACCTGACTTATTAGTAAAAAAATAAATGAGTGCATGAATAAATCAAATGGCCACATGAATGTATAAATGAACTAAAAAGGATAAAGAAAAGAATCAATAAATCACCACACCCATGAAGAAAATCCTGCTGAAGGGAAACGCAATATAAATCCTGAGGTGAAAATAAAATGTAAAATAAATGTTAAATTCAATGATTCCACATTCACTTTTATGAAATCAGTTGTGCATATTCAGACTTAATTCTAATGATTCTGAACTTTCCTCTAGCGCCACCATCAGGACAAAATTTCCATAAGAAATTTCACAAGAAATACACAAGCACACACACAAAACATTCACAATATCATGTCATGAAATGTCCTGATCTCGTTCCTGCTCTCTGAGGATGAACCCTTTAGATTTTACTGACCCCACTACTGTTCCGACTCTAAGGATAGATAAATATAAATAATGTATTATAAATATCAATAAGGTAAATCATCAGTACGTTGTTTGTTCATATTGTGGCTGTAATGAACTCTGCAGCCTCTAGGGGACGCTGGCAGCACTTTGTCCTGTTAGTGATTAAAGAGAGTTTTATTTATTCACAGGTTTTTTTCCTAACTAGTCAGGTTTTGTCCTCCATAACAAAGTGCTCATTTGTTTTATAGCCCGTCCATTTTGTTATTATTTAGTCCTGAAATAACTGTTGGAAATTTTATTGTTTGACGTCAGAATTTTTCCTTAAAAACAAAATTTAATGTTTCTATTCATTTTTTTTAAAAATAAATTTTATTGCTTTCAGTTTTTCACAATACTTTTGTTTCTTCCTTTTTGTTATCTTCATTTTTAGTTTACAAGGGCCCAGAAGTCCTGAAAGATGTTTTTTTTATCGCACAATTAATAAAATCTTTCGGGACTTTAAAGCAGATTGTCAGAACACAGCTTTAATATTAACGCAACGCTCCCGACAACAAACATCAACATTACAGACCAATGCATCTTTCAGCGAGGCGTCTTTGACCATCCAACAGCAGCAGCTCATTGTGAACTCTGACGGATTCATTATCTACGGCTGTGACTGTCCAGTCTGATCGTTTTATCATCAAACACATCTAAATGTTCCACAGTGCAGCTGATCTGAAGACAGCGGCTGTATATGAACCAGTATAGCAGTTTCCACGTGTTGGAAAAAGAAAAGTCATATAGTCAGAACTATGTGTATAACTGTGGCCTGAGCAGCAGCGTGTTATAAATAAAATGTTTATGAATAAAACCTTGAAGATGAACTGGCTCATTTTGTGTTGTCACTGAAACCCAAACTGTCCTCGCAGCTCACAGCTGATGTTGTGAACATCAAACCGAGTCAAACATGAACTAAGTAGGTAAGTGTCATTGTGTGATTGCCAGTTGATAGAAATAGAAATTCGTAGTCTTGTATTTTCCAAAGTTTGATTCAGTTCGAGCTGGAGTTCAGAAAAAACAAAGAGAACCGACGTGGCTGAAAGACTCTGAGCAGGAAAACTGCCAAACAACAAACTACAACCGTCAAGTTGAACCAACACCTCAGTCAGCAAAAACTCAGAATGCCCGCATCGCAGAAGATTTCTAACGTTTCTTACAGGAAGAACCTTGAAAATACAAAGTCACAGCATGATAGGCAATCCGCAGGTAAGCGTGAATTCTTCTGACAGATAAGGGTTCAGAGCGCAGGACTGTCAGTGCTGCCCCCCGGAGGCCGGGAGACTAACTGTACAAAGGAGACTCCTGTTTGAATCTGTTCTTATAAGACTCATTTTTCTTGACTTTAAAGGTTCCCTATGGAGCGGGTTGTTTATGAGTGGGTCCCTGTTTTGTTTACACATTCCAGCCAATGGTTTCACTCCCTTCCACTGATTGACAGGTGGCAGTAATGCACCAAGATACACAATGCAATGCGCCACACACACACGACTGACCGACTGTGCCGATCACCTGCCGAGTTTGTGTCTTAAACACTGCAGGACTGTGACGAAGACTTTCACAGCTCTCGTGTTGAAGGAAACACAGAAGAGAGGCTCTTCATCTTTTTCACAGACAAGAACATCAATACTGGACGTTTCTGCAAAACCTTGGATTTTGGCGTTTTTAGAGTCGTCACCTGCTGCATCGTGGTTCAAGTTAGGTAGAGATCATTGTTACGGTTAAGAAAATAAGAAGGTGAACCCCCCCCCCCCCCCCCCCCCCCACACACACACACACACACACACACACACTCACTCACTCACTCACACCAAAACTCTGTGTGTGTGTGTGTGTGTGTGTGTGTGTGTGTGTGTGTGAGTGTGTGTGAGTGTGTGTGTGTCACTGTGGCTCTAACGTGTCAGAGAACATGAGAAACACAGCAGAACAACAGAAGATGAAAACATCGTCGGCGTCCTGACAGAAACATCATGGCTACAGGTCGAGTCACGCAGGAGCTGCTGTTTCCCATTCATCCCTTCACAATAAAACAATGAGCACCGAGATGGAAAAGACGGCAGCAGCGTTCACACGGCTGGAGGTGGTTTTCATGTGTCACAGGCAGTCGTGGAAGAATCAAACCGTCAACAGCGACAGGGTCAAAGTGAAGCTGGAGGTGAGACAGTAAAGACATGTCTGACCCGTCTCTTTACGTCAGTGTTTGTTTCTGGAGGCCGACGCTGTCAAACATTTTCTTCTTCTCTTTCAGAGGAGTCAGACGTTCGGATTGATGCCACTCTCATGTCTGTACAGTAAATATGAAGCTTCAGCTAGCAGCTGGTTAGCTTAGCTTAGCATAAAGACTGGAAACAGGGGGAAACCACTAGCCTGGCTCGGTCCAAAGGTAACAAAATCCACCTTCCAGCAGCTCTAAAGCTCACTTATGTTGTTGTTTTTACTTTTCTGTTTGTGTACTGATTAAACAAACAAGATATAACGTTAGTGTTAATTAGTGAGCTTGATGCTAAGCTAAGCTAATCCTCTCCATATTTAACGCACAGACATGAGAGTGGAATCGATCTGAACATTTAACTCTCAGCTGGACAGTGAAAAGGCGTCTTTCTCAAAATGTCCTGCCTGCTTTTCTGTTCCATCAGCATCTGGAACAAAATGTATTTTCTCTTCTCTAAAAAGCTGAAAATATGTTTCTGAAGTTTTCTGTCCACATTTAAGATATATGAGGATCTACTGCAGTAGATATATATATAATATATATACAATATGACCTTTATTTAATAAAATATCAGCAGCGACTTCATCGTGAACGGTTGACCAGCAGCTTTATCTTAGAATATGGACAGAAAGTCTCAGCGTCATGTTTCAGAATACATCAACAAACAACGTGTGGATCAGAAGCTATCTAAGAAATGGACCGGACTTCCAATGTCTCATGGTACAATGGATGGTTTGTTTCACTGTTGTTTCACACAGCGCTCACTGCTGACGAAACCTTTGTCAGTAGGTGGATTTTGTCCTCAGTTAAAGATCTGGACCGAAGAACACATTAAACTCTATCAGAGGATCTTTCGGCTGCTGGAGGTTGAACAGAACGACTGCATGTGACAGATGTTCAGCTGCTGCCGTCACTGTGACATCTTTAAAGGACAATTCCAGCATCCAGAGTCCAGATGTTTTGCTCATTACCCCCAAAGACAAACTGGACTGGCTGAAGTTTTGTCTGTGTACTAACTGATGGTGAGTGATGATGAAGACTTCCTGACCAGTTCACCATCAAACTTTGTGTGCTGATCAGCATCAAACCTGAGTACCTGAGCACTCATCCACCTGTTTCTGGAGTATCTGTAGCTTGATCAGACTGTGAGCCTTCCAGACGGCTCAGTGGTCAGTTGTCTGGCTGGTTCCTGCTGTACCTGCTGATCTGGTCTGCTCCCACAGCCCAAACACATCAGGTGAACTAAGAGACTGTAAATCAGCCACAGGTGTGAATGTTGTCAGCCCTGTTGTCAGACAGACTGGCGACCTGTCCAGGTGATGAGCAGACAAAGCTAAGTCTTTAACTTTAACCCCCCCGCCGCTCTCTTCTTTTCCTAAGCTGCAGATTCATCGACTGTGATGGAAACCGAAGAAGGAAAACCTCTGATCCTGCTGGATTTGTCCTTTAAGCTGCCTGTTGGCAGACAGATAGAAGAGGTGGAGCAGCTGCCGCAGAGCGCCTCCTAATGACGGCGTCCGGTGTGACAGTTTGTCATCAGAGCAGCCGTCCACCTCCTCATCTGTCCACCATCCGAGAGCTGAGCTCTCCTCTGATTGGCTGGCCGGGTCTCTTACCGGTCTTTGAGGTCCAATGGGCTCTGACTCTCTCCGGCGGGGGCGTCCTGACGGCAGCGAGTGACAGGGCGACTGGGCGGGGCTTCCGCCACTCCTCCTCGACGCCTCCTCCTCCGTTAGCGTTAGCATCCCTCGGCTGCTCTCCCTGGTGTGGGTCTTTGGACGAACCACCAGCTCCCCTCCTGCAGGAAAACAAAATGTTAACCAGACGTCTGTATTGAAGACTCGACAGACGATCTGAAAATTCAAATGTCGTGTGATTTACATCAAATAAAACATGAATTGAATGTAGGTTTAACGTTGGGAAGCTAATCTTAACATTTTTAACAGCATGTCCAACATTAGGACAGGAACAGTCAATGGAATCGTCTTCCGTCTTCTCCAGAGTCAGATGTTTCAGTATCAGTTTCATCTTTTTGTGTCCAGTACAGAGATAGATGTTTGGCCTAGCTTAGCACAAAGACTAGAAGTGGGGGGAAACTGCCAGCCTAGCTCCATCAAAAGAAGAAAACAACTCCAAGTCCGTCTTATTTATATGTTGTATGTTGTGTATTGGTCAGGTATAGAAATAGAAACGTAAAAAGGAGACGTGGTTTTAGCAGCAGTTAGCATTGAAGCTATTTACTGACCAACAACTGTGACGGAACGCAGCATCTCTAAAATCTTGGACTCATAGTGGGGCTGTCGGTTTGAGCTTTTGTTTTGGCTTCACTTTTGGGGAGCTGTCATGGCGTCCATCTTTATGTACAGTCCATGGGCTAAACACATCCTGGACCTGTCACCTGACTTACTGGTAGAAAGCTGACCTGCCCTCCAGTGTTACTGACGAATCAATGAAAACAATCAGTCACTGTTCTGAGCTTGTGTGTCGGCAGTTTAAACTTGTTAAAGTCTGTGATACGCAGCAGCAGAGCAACAGGAAGAAATAGTGGTGCCTCATGTGCATGATCACTGTGAAAGAACATTGTGAGGATCAAACCTGAGACACTGTGATTACAGGACGCTCCCTCCAAACTTTACACTGCACTGCAAAAAGACCTGTAAGGCCAAAACGACTGGGTGGGAGAACTCAAGCTGTCCTGAGAGAAGTAGGAATAATATTTAAGATAAATATGACGAATCAAGTGAATATCGACTGTTGGACTTCCAGTAAAATTGGAAATCATTGGACACAGAGAGAACAAGCAGGATTATAGATCAGTGGTTCCCACCTGGTCCAGTCTTTAGGTTCCTCATTTCCTTTTGGTCATCAAGTCACCGTCTGCACAAAGGCTAACTAACACCCGTCCACATTTTATTTCACTCATTGAAAACAAAAATAAAGTGCAGTTTCAGCTTTAAACATTGCGGCAATGTGACAATAATTACAACTAATTTAGGCTGATCTCGTCTAAAACATATTAAAAAAACATTTTAAGAGACCAATAATAACAAGAACGGGGAAACTAAACTGATGAGCAGGAAGCAGCCACGTCAGGCTCCACGATATGTCCTTGTTGGTCTTGATCCAGAATCATCTCCCATATGTTCCATGCTTCCCCAGTACTGTAAAACTGCATGTCGTAGTTCCACCACTCTGTACATTAACGCTGCTTCTTTACTACTTACTTCAAAAGAAAGTGCTGTGCTGGAAATTTGCTCCACCCTGCGACAGAGAACCAGTTTCTACATAGAACAGGGCTGAGTATCAACCCGGGTACCAATGGGTACCAACCACAACGTGTTCATAGCGCATTCATATGAAAAACTCATCTTAGTGAGAGTTAAATCATGACTGTATTTTAAAATGAATATAATATATTAAAAGTTCTTTTATAGTTCATTTAATGATGAACTTGGGCTTCTTTTGTTGAATGAACCGAGGCCTGATGTTGTCACTACTATTGAGACCGATAACTTTTCTGCAGCATTTTATTGAGTCGAGTTTAGAATCCCCTTTTTGAATCTGAATCCTTTCACCTTTACCCCTGAAAACCTGTCTTGTGCTTCTAGAGATCTTTTTATTACAGGTGTATACAGGAGCTCCTACCTCCGGCCCTGAGCCTCCTCCTCTCCTCCTGCTCCTCCAGGGGGCGGAGCTCCTCTGGCTCCTCGTCCGTGGTTCCTGACGTGGTTGGTTGGAAGTCTCGTAGCTCCGCCTCTTTGTCAATGATCACCCACTCTTTGCTGTCAAAGTCCTCCTCCTCGGCCAGCGGGACGGAACGGATGAAGGCGTTGCTGTGCGCCTCCTGGTCGACTGACGCCACCGACACCTCCTGACGCCCGCTGACCTGACGGTCGCCACGGCAACCGGGGTCAACAGACAGCATCTGAGCCGGCTGGGAGGAGTAAACGTGACGAGACGGAGAGCCGAGGATGTCCATCCTAGACCTGGGTCACACAGACAGACGGGGGGACGTGAGTCGATTGTGGCTCCACTTAATTCAACTTCCACAGCTGTTTGTTCAAATTCATCACCCACTGAGACAAGTCCTTGTCAAGTCTCAACTACTTGAGGGCAAAGCCAAGTCTAAGGTCAGTCAAGACCAGTCCAAGTTAAGTCTCAAGTCTTTGATGGCAAGTTCAAGTCTTGTCAAAGGAAGTCTCGAGTCTGAAGTCAGCGAGGGAAAGTTCTTCTCAAGTTCTTGAGGTTAAGTCTGGGTCAAGTCTTGTCTAAAAAAAGTCTCAAGTCAATGAGGGCGAGTCCAAGTCAAGTCACAAGTCCTGTCAAAGGGAGTCTCAAGACTAGGACAAGTCTAAGTTAAGTCTAAATGAGAACAAGTTCAAGTTCAAGTCACACGTATTCTAAGCTAATTGCAAGTCAGTTTCAAGTCTTTCAGGGTGTGAATGCTGACGATTAAAATGACAGGACTTAAACAATTACTTTTCAAAGCAGGTAATAGACATTTCACATGGCTGTGAAAGTCCAGGTACTGGTCTACTGTTCCATGATTTTAGCAGGTCTGGATTGGATATTTGCCTTTTAAAGTTTCAAGTCTCTAAGCAGTCAAGTCTCACTTCTGTGTGTTGAGTCTTAAGTGTAACACAGCCAGAAACCCCTGGTTTCTTTTTGACAGCAACAGAAGGGGTGTCACATGTTGGCATTTTCAAACTGAAGAGTGAGCCTGGTTAATCGACAGGAACACAAGAGAACGCTCTTCAACATGAAGAGAAACTATGAATTTAAGTCCATCTGGCTGTACAACAAATGTTGTTTCCACTTTAAGGCCATGTTAGCAACTTTAAATCCAACCTAAGGCGAGCTTTAACTCTTCATTAAACTGACCCTTAAATTAAAACAACAAAACCAGACATTAACACCAGAGTAGTTGTGCTGCTCATCTGAGTTTGATGCTGTCATATCACATGAAAACTTGTGTTTTCAAAATGTGAATCTAGAAATAAAACGAAATGGTGTCTCCGGCCCTTAAACCTCCTCCAGTGTCTTCTGGTGTTTCATAGCACCTCTGTCCGTAGGCGTCGGGCCGGCCCTCAGCAGCAGACAGACGGTCAGATTCGGGGCTGTTGACTCGGCGGTAACGTAAGGACCGACCCTGACCTGTCGGTGACTCCGGTACTCCACCTCGAACCGGCGACACAGGACATGCCCCCCGACCCACCTCCTCCTCCTGACCCCCCTGAGGAAGGACCAGAAATTATGTTTTATGGTCCAACATTGGAGCCATTTAACTTTAAGAGGAAGTACAAGTGCACACAGATTCATTGGACAGGGTCTCTAAAAGGTACTAAAGGCCTCATGACAGAGATAAGAAGAAAACAGAGAGAAAAAGAGAGGAAACAGTTGGAACGCTGAAGTTAAATAATTAAAATGGAGTGTAAGAAGAAATATACTATATTATATCCTTTAACCTCCAATCAGTTGGTACAACAAGAGAAAAGTCTTTTATACTTAAAAAAACAAAATGTAAATTATCAAGTAAAGTACAAATACTTCAACTGTGTACTTAAATATAGTACTTGAGTAAATGTACTTAGTTACTTAGTGCTACATGAACATGAATTGAAGTTAAAGATTAAACACAACTCATGTATCAAATGTTCCTCTATCAAACCTTGTTCAGGCTGATCCTGAGTCTGTTGCGGTTGAAGTCCGTGTCCTCCCAGGCCTCTCCCGGCTCCCCGGCGTGCGGGACGCCCGTCTCCCCGGGGGGCCGGGGGGGCGGGGCCGGAGGGGCGTTCTCCTGATCACTGAGATGTTCGTCCTGCAGAACGTCATCGGTGTTCTCCCGCTGAAGATCTCCAGGAACCGGCGTCACGATGGCCCTGTGGACAGAGAACATGATGTACGAAAGGTTCTGGTCTCATGCTTTAGACGCAACCAGGCAGCCTCTGGCTGTAGTTTGTGTGGGGGGGTTTAACATTTGTTTGTTTTGTAATATGATTTATATTCATTGTGTTCTGTGTTTTGCTGCCTGCAAGACAAATGTCCCTTTGAGGACAATAAAAGATGAAAGTTGGATGTAGTTTAGTCAAGATTTGGTCAAATGTACTTAATGTAACTTGGACCATAACAATGTTAAGGACTAACTGTTCACTGTGATGGATTGTATCTCTGATTAAATGAACTGAAACCAACAGTCGCCTTTAAGGAGGGAAATCAATGTAAAAACTGAGGGGATCATTTGGACAAATACAATCGACCATTTTAAAAGATAATATGAAAACAGCTTGTATGGCCCCATAAATGTACTGAGTGTGAATTAAGCTCTTAAGAGAGGCACTAATTTCAATGTATTAACACTAAATGACCCTCAGATAATCTGCAGGGAGTTGAAGGGGTTGGTCTGACGGGTGTACTGATGATTTATTGATCAGGTACTAAGGTTTCAAGAAAACATGGCTGTCGTCATTTCGGGTTTTCTTGTACAGCTGATGGTCTAGTTCTTACCCCACCATGGCGGCGGTGGGTCGGGTGTTGTGCTGTGGTTGGGTGGAGGCACTGGTTGACAACGTGACATCACTTCCCCCCTTCTCCCAATCAAAAGGCTCGTTCTCGGTGATGATTCGCTCCTTCATGCTGTTCTCAAACACCGACATGAGCAGCTGGACAAAATAACAAGACGGAGTCATGAATCTGAACTAATGTCCGGGTGACAACACTGCAGACGGACCACACAGCTCACTTCACAGTACCTGGTAGTCTGGTTTGGTGTAGTAGTCCAGGGCCAGGACGTGGTCCAGGAAGATATTAAACTCTGCAGGCATGTGTTTAAGCAGCATCCGATGGTCATAACGCTCTTTAATCTGACCAACTTGTTCCTGGAAAAAACACAGAAAATCACTTTCAGCTGCAGTGAATTAACGAGGATTCAAGTACAGTTTTGACTTCATATAAAACAGGTGATGCTCATTGGGTAAACATGACCAAAATAACTCATTTTCATATAAATGTGATTGTTTTACGAGTCCAGTATTCTCTCTCTGTTAGCTGTGTTTCTGGTCTCCTCCACCTCCAGAGGGAAACATCTGGCTCTTTAGCTGCTAAATGCTGCACTATGTTCAGCAGCTGGTCTCTAACTGAGTCTGTCTGCTGCTGAGCAGCTCGTGTTCAGCGACTTCTTACAGCTTTTATTCTGAAAACACTGAAACTGAACCAGACAGGAACTGTGCAGCAAAAACCAAAACAAGGAACTAAAAGAGGCTAAAAACCTCCGTAGAGCGGCAGAGATGCTGATGATTCTCAGTGGGTTCACAAGTACAAACGGCTCTTTTCACATTATACAAAGTCATTTGATTCATTTGTTCATATAAAATATTAATTGGTGCCGCTTTAAAACTTTTCTTATAAAGCTATAAAACATGATTGAGTTCACACACTAACACTGCTCTATATTATTATTATTATCATTATTATTATTAATATTCTGTTGTCAGTCACAGTCATTGTACTTGTGGTGGTAGCACATGTACATGTACATGTCTTGTTACAGGGTGCTGCTGGTTTGTTCATGTTCAGGTGAAAGAGTCTGACCTTATCTTTGATCTTTCGCCATGGCAACTGTCCAACAGCAAACTCCACCAACATGTAAAACAATGACCACAGGTCGTCGTGGCGACCCATTTCCTGAAGAAACACAACAAAAACACAGTATTAGTTTAATTACTTATGTAGCTGCCAGTGTCACTGTGTCCTGAACTCTGAACCAACTGACCTTGTTTTTATGAGCGTTGACTGAAGCGTAGCGGACCGTCCCCCTGAAACCTGCCACAGTCCTCGGCTGAACACAACAGGAAGCAGAGTTATTCAGCGGTCGCAATAACAAGCGTCCCCATCATCTCATCATGCTGCTCCGACAAATACAATACAACAATCAGACAGAATGAAACTTGGTATAACTGACTCTACGTTGACCACAGAAGAAACTCGAGGCAGCGCAGTGTGAGCGTGGCCTCAGGTCTGCTGTTCCGAATGTTTCTCTCATCTGAATTTGAATCTATTGATCTGGTATAAATCCTGACCAGCACAATGCCAGTTGGAGGGGTTTCAACTGAGCAGCACGTAAACAAAATACAGCGTTTCAAATGAACAATACAGACTAATAAAACATAATATTTGTCGAAAAGGCTCTGCAGTGTGTTTGCCACCTGCTGCTGACTATCAGTGGATTTAACGTCACGCCTGCCGTGGTATTTTGTTTACTGGCCTCGGCCATTTTGTGTGCCAAATTGAAATGAAGTGGAAACCACAGCGGTTCAGGTTTTGGAGTGCACCTCTTGAGATCATGAAAAGAAGAAAATATGTGTTGGTTTTGTAAATGATTACGATATAATTATTCTGTGATTGTGGGAAAACATAGGAATAATTTAATTTATGGCCTCTTCAGCTCAAACGTTTGATATTCAATCACAAACAGATTTCATGAAACGTAACGACGTGCTGCTGCAGCAGCTGCAGGAACAGACGCTACATCCTTTATCAAGTGAATCTGTTGGATTCATGTTCCTGATGCAAACGGACCAAAGTTATCAGATAATGACACAAACAGAAACACCAGCAGGGGGGGTCACACTGCATCTACAGCCTCCACCCACATCAGAAAGCACAGATGTTTCCATGGTGACATTATTCATCATTTGTATGGTGAGCAGGATGGGATGAGGTGTGTAGGTTCCCATGACAACTGGGAGACACGTCGTGACTTGAGAGTGGATATTTGGATTTACTGTATGTAAACGTAGAAGTCTTTACAGGCCAGAGCTCCACCAGTGAGTCCTGAAATGATGCTTTCCCTCGAATGACTGACGGATGGTTTCTCTTCGAAGGTGCTCTGAGGAGTTTACGGTCGGTGTCGAGGTCTAACAGCTGAATGTTTTCCCCTCCTGATAAAACATTTGCAATGTGTTGTTTTCATCCATATTTTCTAGGTAGCTGTCTTCTTCTTCCCTCCCTACATGTCTTGTTGTGTTGCCACTAACCTGCTGATCAGTGCAGCAGTGCGACACCAACATCATGACGCCTTAATCTGAATGAGTTTAAATACGATACAAACTTAAGACAAACTCAATGCTAAATGAACGTTCTGTTCACCGTCCCAACATCAACATGGCCGAGAGGTTTTTCAGATCTTCTGATTTTTATTGGCATGTTTGCTCGCAGCATTTCTGCAGTTCAGTAGTTGTTGTAAGGATCCTCCTCTGTTATAACACCTGACAGGGTAACGTCACCTGCTGCAATATCATCCTGTATAATGTCTCTTCGTCACATGACCTCTCTTATTAGTCCCATTAGTCAAACATTCAGTTGTCATGTCTGTGTCAGTGCAGCGCTGCTCTGAGGACACGTCACTGACGGCTGCTCTGTTGTAGTATCACCTCTGACTCTCTGACAGGACTTGAAGCTCCGTGGTGTGAAATTCTTCTTTTTACCCTCTGGTGTCATTTCTGTGAATGAAACTTTCCCTCAAACGCGGGGAACAGGCAGACTTATACACAGCGTTACATACAGGAGAGTTTGCTGAATCCCACTTGGAATATTTAGGGTGAAGAACAAGGAAATGTTCATTGGGTCCTTCGTCGGTTATCTAACAGGCAACATGTTGTCCATTAAAACTGGTCACGGACTAGTTCTCATGTAAAGGATAGAAATACAAATGTAAATAATACATATTTACGCCCAGTCACTGCTAAGTAGATCTGTTGACTGAACCAACTGACAAAGCTAACGTTAGCATGCTAAGATCTGAACTGTTTAGAGTAAAAGAGATAAATGAAATACGGTTGATGAATCTGACACTTGACTAAAACATTGAAACACAGTTCAGTTACATCGTTTGAATGTTTATTTTGGAGGTTATGTTACAGCTTGTGATGCTGCAGTGACTTCCTGTTTACATAGCAGATTGCTTTTGATTGGACGGTGCTACAGATGTTTCCTAGGTAGGTTTCCTTTACTAGCTGAGACAATCCAGGTTAACACGCGGAGAGAAAACCGTTTGTTTGCTTATCGTCCCACGAAAAATACGAGTGACAACAAACTTTATTTATGAAAACTGTAAAATGTGTTAATAAAGTTATGTTGACACACCAGCGGGTTTGGACCTTCTGATAACCGAACGCTGGAGCTGTCAGCACTTTGATCTCTGATGGTGACTAACATGTTAAGTTATACTTAAGCGGTCGGCTGGTGATGCAGCTGGTGACCCCTCTGTTGCCATAGAAACCACTCACATCCCTGGGTAACCATGGAGATGATGGAGAAA
>NC_092181.1:27870869-27903369 GCF_043641665.1 Enoplosus armatus | reverse complement strand
AGGTGAGGGAGATCAGAGGGAGGTGAGGGAGGTGTGGGAGGTGTGTAAGGTGTGGGAGGTGAGGGAGATGAGGGAGGTGAGGGAGGTGTGGGAGGTGAGGGAGGTGTGGGAGGTGTGGGAGGTGAGGGAGGTGTGGGAGGTGTGTAAGGTGAGGGAGGTGTGGGAGGTGAAGAAGGTGAGGGATGTGTGGGAGATGTGGGAGGTGAGGGAGGTGAGGGAGGTGAGGGAGATCAGAGGGAGGTGTGGGAGGTGAGGGAGATCAGAGGGAGGTGTGGGAGGTGAGGGAGGTGTGGGAGGTGTGGGAGGTGAGGGAGGTGTGGGAGGTGAGGGAGGTGTGGGAGGTGTGTAAGGTGAGGGAGGTGAGGGAGATCAGAGGGAGATCAGAGGGAGGTGAGGGAGGTGTGGGAGGTGTGTAAGGTGTGGGAGGTGAGGGAGATGAGGGAGGTGTGTAAGGTGTGGAAGGTGAGGGAGATCAGAGGGAGATCAGAGGGAGGTGAGGGAGGTGTGGGAGGTGTGGGAGGTGAGGGAGGTGAGGGAGATCAGAGGGAGGTGAGGGAGGTGTGGGAGGTGAGGGAGGTGAGGGAGATCAGAGGGAGATCAGAGGGAGGTGAGGGAGGTGTGGGAGGTGAGGGAGGTGTGGGAGGTGAGGGAGGTGAGGGAGATCAGAGGGAGGTGAGGGAGGTGAGGGAGATCAGAGGGAGATCAGAGGGAGGTGAGAGAGGTGAGGGAGGTGTGGGAGGTGTGGGAGGTGAGGGAGGTGAGGGAGATCAGAGGGAGGTGAGGGAGGTGTGGGAGGTGAGGGAGGTGAGGGAGGTGTGGGAGATCAGAGGGAGGTGTGGGAGGTGAGGGAGGTGAGGGAGGTGTGGGAGATCAGAGGGAGGTGAGGGAGGTGAGGGAGATCAGAGGGAGATCAGAGGGAGGTGAGGGAGGTGTGGGAGGTGAGGGAGATCAGAGGGAGATCAGAGGGAGGTGAGGGAGGTGTGGGAGGTGAGGGAGATCAGAGGGAGGTGAGGGAGGTGAGGGAGATCAGAGGGAGGTGTGGGAGGTGTGGGAGGTGAGGGAGGTGTGGGAGGTGAGGGAGGTGAGGGAGGTGTGGGAGGTGAGGGAGGTGAGGGAGGTGAGGGAGATCAGAGGGAGGTGAGGGAGGTGAGGGAGGTGTGGGAGGTGAGGGAGGTGAGGGAGGTGTGGGAGGTGAGGGAGGTGAGGGAGATCAGAGGGAGGTGAGGGAGGTGTGGGAGGTGTGGGAGGTGAGGGAGATCAGAGGGAGGTGAGGGAGGTGAGGGAGATCAGAGGGAGGTGAGGGAGGTGTGGGAGATCAGAGGGAGGTGTGGGAGGTGAGGGAGGTGAGGGAGGTGAGGGAGGTGTGGGAGATCAGAGGGAGGTGTGGGAGGTGAGGGAGGTGAGGGAGGTGTGGGAGATCAGAGGGAGGTGAGGGAGGTGAGGGAGATCAGAGGGAGATCAGAGGGAGGTGAGGGAGGTGTGGGAGGTGAGGGAGGTGAGGGAGATCAGAGGGAGGTGAGGGAGGTGTGGGAGGTGAGGGAGGTGTGGGAGGTGAGGGAGATCAGAGGGAGGTGAGGGAGGTGTGGGAGGTGAGGGAGGTGAGGGAGGTGTGGGAGGTGAGGGAGGTGAGGGAGGTGAGGGAGATCAGAGGGAGGTGAGGGAGGTGAGGGAGGTGAGGGAGGTGTGGGAGGTGAGGGAGATCAGAGGGAGGTGAGGGAGGTGTGGGAGATCAGAGGGAGGTGAGGGAGGTGAGGGAGATCAGAGGGAGATCAGAGGGAGGTGAGGGAGGTGTGGGAGGTGAGGGAGGTGTGGGAGGTGAGGGAGGTGAGGGAGGTGAGGGAGGTGTGGGAGGTGAGGGAGGTGAGGGAGATCAGAGGGAGGTGAGGGAGGTGTGGGAGGTGTGGGAGGTGAGGGAGATCAGAGGGAGGTGAGGGAGGTGTGGGAGATCAGAGGGAGGTGAGGGAGGTGAGGGAGATCAGAGGGAGATCAGAGGGAGGTGAGGGAGGTGTGGGAGGTGAGGGAGGTGTGGGAGGTGAGGGAGATCAGAGGGAGGTGAGGGAGGTGTGGGAGGTGAGGGAGGTGTGGGAGGTGAGGGAGATCAGAGGGAGGTGAGGGAGGTGAGGGAGATCAGAGGGAGGTGAGGGAGGTGAGGGAGATCAGAGGGAGGTGTGGGAGGTGAGGGAGGTGAAGGAGATCAGAGGGAGGTGAGGGAGATCAGAGGGAGGTGAGGGAGGTGAGGGAGATCAGAGGGAGGTGAGGGAGGTGTGGGAGGTGAGGGAGGTGAGGGAGGTGTGGGAGATCAGAGGGAGGTGTGGGAGGTGAGGGAGGTGAGGGAGGTGTGGGAGATCAGAGGGAGGTGAGGGAGGTGAGGGAGATCAGAGGGAGATCAGAGGGAGGTGAGGGAGGTGTGGGAGGTGAGGGAGGTGTGGGAGGTGAGGGAGGTGAGGGAGATCAGAGGGAGGTGAGGGAGGTGTGGGAGGTGAGGGAGGTGTGGGAGGTGAGGGAGATCAGAGGGAGGTGAGGGAGATCAGAGGGAGGTGAGGGAGGTGTGGGAGGTGAGGGAGATCAGAGGGAGGTGAGGGAGGTGTGGGAGGTGAGGGAGGTGAGGGAGGTGTGGGAGGTGTGTGAGGTGAGGGAGGTGTGGGAGGTGAGGGAGGTGTGGGAGATCAGAGGGAGGTGAGGGAGGTGTGGGAGGTGAGGGAGGTGAGGGAGGTGTGGGAGGTGTGTGAGGTGAGGGAGGTGTGGGAGGTGAGGGAGGTGAGGGAGATCAGAGGGAGGTGTGGGAGGTGAGGGAGGTGTGGGAGGTGTGGGAGGTGAGGGAGGTGAGGGAGATCAGAGGGAGGTGAGGAAGGTGAGGGAGATCAGAGGGAGGTGAGGGAGGTGAGGGAGGTGTGTGAGGTGAGGGAGGTGAGGGAGGTGAGGGAGGTGTGTGAGGTGAGGGAGGTGAGGGAGGTGAGGGAGGTGTGTGAGGTGAGGGAGGTGAGGGAGGTGAGGGAGGTGAGGGAGATCAGAGGGAGGTGAGGGAGGTGTGGGAGGTGAGGGAGGTGAGGGAGGTGAGGGAGGTGAGGGAGATCAGAGGGAGGTGTGGGAGGTGAGGGAGGTGAGGGAGGTGAGGGAGATCAGAGGGAGGTGTGGGAGGTGAGGGAGCTCAGAGGGAGGTGAGGGAGGTGAGGGAGATCAGAGGGAGGTGAGGGAGGTGAGGGAGGTGAGGGAGGTGAGGGAGATCAGAGGGAGGTGAGGGAGGTGAGGGAGATCAGAGGGAGGTGAGGGAGATCAGAGGGAGGTGTGGGAGGTGAGGGAGGTGAGGGAGGTGAGGGAGATCAGAGGGAGGTGAGGGAGGTGAGGGAGATCAGAGGGAGGTGAGGGAGATCAGAGGGAGGTGAGGGAGGTGTGGGAGGTGAGGGAGGTGAGGGAGATCAGAGGGAGGTGAGGGAGATCAGAGGGAGGTGAGGGAGGTCAGAGGGAGGTGAGGGAGGTGTGGGAGGTGAGGGAGGTGAGGGAGGTGTGGGAGGTGTGTGAGGTGTGGGAGGTGAGGGAGGTGAGGGAGGTCAGAGGGAGGTGTGGGAGGTGAGGGAGGTGAGGGAGGTGAGGGAGGTGTGGGAGGTGAGGGAGGTGAGGGAGGTGAGGGAGGTCAGAGGGAGGTGAGGGAGGTGAGGGAGATCAGAGGGAGGTCTGCAGGGTTTTCTTCCTCCCTCTGACCTTCCTGAAACACTCATCAGCGTTTGTCCTCCAGCTTTTGTTCCAGCTCTGCTCTTTAATGTGTAAATGTATTCAGCACCGAGCTCCAGAGTCCTGGTAACATGCTGTCCCGTCCTCACGGCTATCGGCTCGTTTTTCTCTTCTGTTCAACATTCAGTTACGATCAGATGCTGGAGCACGAGGCTTTGAAAGGTCCGGCATCTTCACACGGACCAGGCAGTCTGGTTATAAACGTCTAACTTTTTTAGAAGAAGAACGTGAGCAGTTAATAATATCAGAGCTTTTTTTATGCAGCAATAAATGACAGAAATGTTTTTTCTCCTCTGCTGATGTTTTGACGGATCATTTTCTGAATTTCTCAGACAGAATCCAACATATTGTTTTTACAACTGGACTGAAATCAGTTCCCATCATCAGTGGATTCAACTTGTGGATCCAAGTGAATCTGGGTTCATGTAGAGTTCAACTTGGATGAACTTTTGACCAGAAGCAGACCCTAACCCTAACCTCTGAGGAAGCTGCATCGCAGCAGACAGCTGCTTCACATTCATACAGACGTCGCTTCATCTCTAAAAACTGCAGCACAACGTCAACAATCCTCCACAACCATTGGCTCATTGCTGCCATTGTTGTTCTGAAAACAGATTATACCGACCAGTTAGCTAGCATGTTAGCAACTGGCTAACCAGCCACATTAGAGTTTTCGCTGTTACCAAGGACGTCACGAGGACTCACTGAAGTGATCAGCCGCTCGTTGTTTTAAAGAAGAAAAGATTTCGTTCAAAGATTTCATGAAATGAAAACTGACATTATTTCTTTATTACTTTGTGTTTCTCTGGTTTTGGTTCTATTCTAAAAAACATGTTGGTGCATTGAAATAAAGTCCAGCTGAGGATCCATCGTACCGGTTTGATGTCGCGGTGCAGGAAGCCCACTGAGTGGATGGCTTCGATGGACTCCAGGATCTGCTTCCCGAGCCGCAGGGTGGTACTCATGGTGAAGGTTCCTCTGGGCTGACTCCTCCGCAGGTCGGCCAGGTTACGACCCTGCAGCGACACCGAGACGGTCGCTTAGCAACAACACGAAGAGAAACTACAGTGCAAGCTGCCATCACTGACTTAAACCTGCGGATAAAACCTTTGGTCCTGCGACCAGGGTGTCAATGATCTCTTACTAGACACTAAACACCTTTTCTGTCTGAATTTGTACTTAAACAATTCGATGTGTTTCATTTTTTTATTAAATTAGGGATTTGATCCAGTTATAATGCATGAAATCGTGGATTGAAAGTTGATTGATTGATTTAAATCATAAACTAACACAACGTAACACCTGCTGGGTGACAAATGTTAATGTTGATGATTTCACGACTGCCGACTGTGAACAACACGTGAATCAGTCCACAGTCTGAGAATCTCCTGCTGCACTGGACAGAATAATCTGAACACCAGATCATTTTGACTACAACTCCCATGATTCTTTGCTGTAGTCGGACTATCAAAACCTCACCAGAGCACAAGTCGCTGAGCGCTAACAAAATAATCCGTCTCTGTTTGTCCAGTCTGTATTCATATACCTTCACAATAAAAGCCTCACCTGAAGCTGCATGACCACGTAGTTGAATTTGTCGTTTCTCCCGCAGCCAATAAACTTACAGACGTGGTTTTTACCTGGAAAAGAAAAAGAAAAGAGTTTCAATCACAACATCTGACACACTGTAAAATACACTAATCAATTCAGTCAACTCATTGATTATCAGTAACTCAGTGACATCAGTCAACTTGACATTTCAGAACGAACACTGTTTGGATTCAATCTCTGCAGGAACCTGAAAATCTCTTTTCTAGTTTAAATAAAGTGACATGACTCAGACCTGTTGGGTCTTTACATGTGAGCAGATGAGTCACAGATATTTTCAGTTCCAACAGTGATGGTGATCAGTATCTGTGTCCACCGCAACACACCAGGTTTCAGTACTAATACTGGTCTGAATGTGGAGCATTGTGGATATATAAACCTGGACTGACTGTAAAATGAATCTGTGTAGGATTAGTGCATCTCTCTGATGCAGCTGAAGAAACTCTAGTTGTCTGTTTAGAGCAGCCGGTCATTTATATTATTTCTGTTTCTAAGTTGAAATGACTGAGCAGTTTATTTTTTATAGTGCATCGAGTGTAAAGTGAGAATGACTTCAGTGTAAAAAACGTTGTTATGCAGATGATACAGCTTTATATGAGTTGCTGATTCTTTAAAATTAGCCTTAGAAAAACTGCAGCTCTCCTAAAATGCACTGCAAGAAGCTGTTATTGATCTTAAATTAGTGCTTTACACAGCTGTGATTGAATTTTTTATAATAACAATGTATGAAATAACTTAAAGACACAACTTGTCTCTGGTAGTGAATCATCGGCTGAATCTTTATGGAGCTTTAATCATTGAAGTCATGTGACAGTTTCAGCTTCTACTTCTCTTTGTCTTCTAGTAAATTAAATGTCTTTGGGTTTGGACTGTTGGTTGGACAAAATAAGACGTGTGGTGAAATCAATTTGAGCTCCAGAAAAAGACACTAAACATCTCATCGTGGCACTTTTGCTTCTGACCAGTTTCAGTTTGAATCGGTCACTTCCTGTTCAGGAACAGATTTCCCGCCAGCTGGATTTTATTTGAATGAGGATGTTTTTAGCTAAAACCACGACTAGTCCATCCAAAAGATTTAAAACCTCAGAGACTCAGTGTCCTGATAGAGACTGACAGCTTTCCTCTTTATTGCAACATGTCAGGGGGAGTAAACAGGAGAGTACAGAAAGAAGAAAAAACAAAGTTAAATGAAGTTGAAACTAAACCTCCGCTCTTGGATCTGAGCTGGGTTTAAATGTGGGACGGTGTGTTGGAGGTCTCTCACCCTGCAGCTTCTTCAGCACCGCCACCTCCATCTTCAGCACCTGTTTGGGCTGCTGGGCCGACTCCACCTTCAGCGCCACGTTCTCCCGCGTCAGCAGGTCCAAGGCCTCGTAGATCTCCCCGAACCCGCCTCCACCGATCTTCTTCAGCTGGGACACAGGATGCGGGACAGACTCTGGATCAGTTCGATCTGTTAGTCTCAGTGTTACAACATTAAACTGGAGCTTCACCAAACCTGAACCTTTCTTATTTCCATCTTTCCTTCATCTCCTCTTTCATCTCGTCTTTTTTCCTTCTCTTTTAGTTTTGAATTTTCTCTTGTTCTCTTTGCTGGTTGATGTTTGCCGTCTGAATCCTGCTGAAGTGTCTTTGTGCATACATATACATGTGTATGTGTGTATATATATATGTGTGTGTGTGTGGTGGACCTCGGCTGTTCAGTGGAGACAGTAAATTGATCAGTGAAGTGCAAACAGCCTGCAGGCTCAACGCTGTGATCTGATTGGCTGAGACAGGAGCTGCATTATGTAACTTCTTATTTCAGAAACCAAAGGAAGCTCAAAGACCACAGAGGTGGTTTTCATATGTATTTGATATTTGATAACTTTATATTAGTCAAAGGTGTGTTAAGTTCAGGTGGTGATGAAGCTGCATGTGTGGGAGGGGGGGGGGGGTCCTGACTCACCACTTTCCATCGGTCCTTGACCATGCAGTTTGGCGGCAGGATGTCGGCCTGCTCGGACGTCCCGTTCATGTTGGCGTTGTCCTGGAGGCCGGGGACTAGGCACTGTAACTGCCAGCCAGACAGAACACGAGCAGCTCCCAGCTTAAAAGAGCCATTTATCTGTGAGACAGGGGGGGGGGACGGCAGAGCAGTCAGTACCTTAAAAACATCACCTTGGCACTGGGAGGCTCCCAGTCTAACCACAGCCCTGTGCAGTCCAGTATAACAACAGGCATTAGAGATGGCTGGCTGCCATTAGAAGCCATTCTTCAGCTGGTTCAGGCTACAGGCCGGTGGGGGGGGGTTGGGGTTGGGGGTGTGATGGTATTTGCAGTAACTGGAGCAAATATCATGTGAGAGGAAGCAGCCGGACACTCTGCTCTCATCCTGACTGCAGCTGCAGGTTTGATGCTGCGACGGCCCGACAGCCATCGACTCCACCGAGTCATCAGAGATCAGAACAGGCTGGTTTTCAATCGACCACCTGAACTAACAACCATCGGCATGGCACAGGAACGCGTCCCGACATGATCCACCAGCTCTGATGGGATTCAGACTGAACTGTTGTTACTTATTTTCCTGCAAGCTGAAGGAACCGTTCGACGTGTTGGGAAACCTTCTCCTTCTGTTTCTCTCTGAGAGTCAGACGTTCAGATTGATGCTCACGTCTCACGTCTGTACGGTAAATATGAAGCTACAGCCAGCAGCTGGTTAGCTTAGCTTAGCATAAGGACTGGAAACAGCTAGCCTGGCTCTCTCCAAAGGTAACACTGATTAACATGTTACATCTGATTTGTTTAATCAGTACAAAATCCAAAGTGTAAAAATGACATGTCATCATTTTATGGGGGGTTAAGTGCCGGACTATTTCTGTCAGCAGTCAACTAGGGGAGACTCCAGGAAGTCACTGCTCCCAGCCAAGAAATAGTCCATCACAACCCCCCATGAAACCACAAGTCGTCATTACACTTCTGTTTTTGTACAGACAGGCTAGCTGTTTCCCCCTGTTTCCAGTCTTTATGCTAAGCTAAGCTGACAAGCTGCTGGCTGTAGCTTCATATTTACCGTACAGACATGAGAGTGGTGTCAATCTGAACATCTGACTCTCAGCGAGAGAACAGAAGAAGAGGATTTTCGAAAATGTTGAACTGTTACTTTAAAAATGCAATTCAGAGGGAAAAATACAAATCAAGGATTACTGATACTGAGAAGAGCTGGGTGTTGAACCTCAATGTATCTTTAGCACTGAGTGTCAAAAACTGTGAAATACTGAAAGCTGGTGTCAAATGTCTGAGTCATTTCTTAGGAAGGGTTTTGCAGAAAAAGAGGTTTATATTCCAAGAGAAAAGAACAGTTTTGGTATTTTATCAGCTCAAGTGTCAAACAAAAGATACCCAGACCTTCCAGCAAAAGCAAAAATTAGCCAGATTCATTTTGGAACACAGTGACAAATAACTTTGGCATTTGTTTTGTTGGAGAAGCTAGCCTTGAAGTTGAACTTGGGAACTTGGTTAATTTTCAAAACTTGCATACTCCTGCAAACAATGTGGGGATTGGTTGATATTTGGCAAAGTAATAAAATCCTGGAGGAGCTGATTAGTCTGAACCATAAACACTGAATATGGATTATATGGATTAGTAGTCGGCCTGTATCTCACGGAGCGTCACTCTCACAGCCGCTGTCTAAAACTACATTCATCTGTAACCACCGGTCACTTCAGTGCTCTCCACTTAGGGGACCTGAACTCTGCTCTGATCCAACATATCTGCCATGAATGGTTATCAGTTTTCAGTGGATTCGTGGGGGAAATTTGAAGTTCAAAGTGATGCATGTCAGTCCCCAAACCATGCTGTTCTGCATGCAATGCCACGGGCCGTCATCAGTGCATGCACAGCTCAGGCGGACTGCAGATATAATGGAGAGTGTCCGCTGTGTTTCCAGTCAGACCAGCTCTGACAGAGGACTGGACGGACTGGGAAGGAGGGGAGGAGGCTTCTCTGCACCTGCAGTGATACAGCTCTGTTACACAGCAGCAGCAGCAGCATCATCATCATCATCATCATCATCAGCTGACCAGTGACCAGCAGCTGGGAGTCACTGTAGCACTGGAGATGTAGTGAAACCTGCTGCAGGCCTCAACACACTGCTGAGCCGCCAATCACTGCAGAGGGCGGGACCACAGAGTTCCCCTGAATACACTGCAACTGTCTCCCACAACAGGACTGCTATGATACAGTAATATTGTAGTATAATATATTGTTAAATAGTGCAGTATAGTTAGCATAGAAAACCGCAGTGTATGATCATATCTCATATGAGAGTATAGTAGTATCTCTACATGGTATTATAGCAAAGTTATTAAAGTGTTATCAGATTAGTACAGTACATTCTGTGGCGGCACTAATGTGTCTTTATTGTGAAAAAATAGGTTTGAGAGCAAAACTCACAAATCACAACTTTGTGATTAAAAATGTAATCCGAGAAAGACGCGTCCCTATTGGCCGGTCTGAACCGGAGCGACAGCTTGGAAACATCCACCTTCAGTAAACACGAGCCAGCCGTCGTTTAAATTTTCATGCAGTTACGGCAGCTCCAAGACGAAGAAAGACTTCACCGCTCATTTGATATAACAAATGAAAACCACGTCATATTCCACATCATAGTAGAAAGTAAGTCCTGTTGAATTTGTGACGTCACCAAAGATTTCATAATATGATGAAACCGTTTCCACAGTAGTTTTGCTGACAGGCTCAGTGGATTCCTGCTCCTCCAGGTGGTTGCTGATACCGGTACCGTAACTGCATGAATAGACGCGCATCAAAATCCAAACAATCAAACAGTCAAACAGCAACTCACATGCACCATTCAAACACAGCATTGTTGCTATTACAAAGAAAGCAGTGCTTTTCTTTGCTGCCGCTCTGTCTTCTCCACGGACTTCAAAACTCCCTCTCTCGTTTATTAACAGTGGATGTTTCCAAGCTGCCACTCCGATCGAGACTGGCCAATAGACACGCGTCTTTCGTAGGTCCCACCAACGACATTTCAGCTCTGGATTCACAAAACTCAGAAATTGCTGTGTGGCTAGTTTTGCTCTCAAACCTTTTTCTATTGCATAATGAAGACACCAAAGTCCCTCCATAACATTCCATCACATCATGTTTTAGAGTATAGAGTGTAGTATAGTATAGTATCTGTACACTGTAGTATAGCAAAATATAGATTAGTGTATTATAATCAAAACTAAAGTATGCTATAGTTTAGTATAGTGTTGTATTGTATTACCGTCTCCTATCTGGTGACATTGTCACATTAACATACAATATTGTGCAATAACATACTGTACTGTACATTCACATACAGTCCTGTACTGTACATTCACATACAGTACTGTACATTCACATACAGTACTGTACTGTACATTCACATACAGTACTGTACATTCACATACAGTCCTGTACTGTACATTCACATACAGTACTGTACTGTACATTCACATACAGTCCTGTACTGTACATTCACATACTGTACTGTACATTCACATACAGTCCTGTACTGTACATTCACATACAGTACTGTACATTCACATACAGTACTGTACTGTAGTGATAATACTGATGATGAACACTGGAGGGTAAAATAAGTGTAAAAGAGAGAAACTCTGTGGTCCAGCAGCGTCTCAGCAGCAGATCAGACTGAAACATCCTGACACTTTCTCTACTTTCAAACCTGCCCTTCTTCTTCTTCTTCTTTTTCTTCTTCTTCTTCTTTTTCTTCTTCTCTTCTTCACCTACAAATCTACTAATCTGTTTCTGGGGGGGGAGGGGGAGGGGTGCTCTGCCAGAAGCTGGGTTTGCATCATTCCAGTTTTGATCTGATGAAGTCAGTCAGAGCTCACCATAGTTTTGAGCTCCCGGAAAACCTGACGGCTTACAACAAATCCTGAGCGGGACAAAACCCTTCCTGTTCCTGTGTTAGCCTACGAGCCAAAACAGAGGGCACAGTTAACCAGGAGAGGGGGAGGACGACCGACTGGCCGCTCCAGCCGTCCGACCTGCACACACAGGCTCAAACAGTGACATCACAAGGGGGGCGGAGCATGGAAAGACGTGACCTTCATACACCAGGTTAAAGAACAACAGCTTCAGATCCTCAGACGGATAAATATCATCAACAGAACTGATTTATTTACCTGTTTCACCTGAAGCCACATTCACCAAAACCCTGATGGTTCACTGTGCTGCTGCCGCTGAAGGCTAAAGAGGAATATACCTTAACAAAGACTTACTAAATGTGCCAGGTATATTCCTGCTCCCCAGAGGATGAAGTCCAGTGACTTTAGTGACCTCGTAACCTTTCCTGTAGCGCCACCCTCAGGACACACATCACACTGGTGTTTGTTTAGTGACGTGCAATGATCACTTAAACCTTTAGTCTTGTAAATCTGAGGCGTCGCTAGAAAGAAAGTAAGAAATATAAACATAAACACAATTATGCTACACAAATTCTGTTTATATTAGCACACTAGCATGCTAGCCAGCTGGGAACATGCTAGCACTAGTCAATCACAATATATCACCGAGCTTCTTTCTATTTTCTCCGCACTCGACCGTTTACTCCCTCTGACATGTTGTTCTCAGGATTGTTCATCATTTAATTCAATACAGAGTTACTGAAGGGGGAAAAAGCTATCTGAACTAGCGAGTGCTTGCTAGCTCGGTCGCTAACAGGACAAGAATGATGTCCTCCTGTCTGCTAACTGTGTGTCAACCAGGTCACTGTTTATACTCTGACAGAGGAGCGACCATAAAACTGGAGTTCGGAGCTGAAAGTGTTTTGGTGAATCTGACATCAGATGGAAAAGGAGAATAATAACCAGAGCTTTAGTATTTAATATTTAATATAATAGTTTAATATTAGTTATCTGAGGTTAGATGTTGTGTTGTGATCAGACAGCAGCTCAGCAGAGTCTGAACAGAGTTGCATACAAAATACCAGAAGTTACACATTTAAATGAAATATTTCAAACTACTAAATGACAAATCTCATTACATATTTATCTTTATATACTTTATTCTAAAGTATCTTATTATTTTTTGTGCAATTCAAGCAAAAAACTGAAATTGTATTTGTGCCACAATCCAAAACCAAAAGAATGTAATAAATTATCTAATAATAAAAAGTGGCAATCTTAAAGATAACAAATGTTGACAACAAACACTGACTGATTAGATTACATAAAGAGTAAATGTGTCAAAAACAAAGAATACACAAAATTACATACAGTTAAATTTAAATGAAGCTTCTAATTTCCAGGAACTTTTTGAAAATTAGACTTATTGTTTGATGGTTTTGACTTTGTGGATATTTATTTATCTGAAGATGTGGTCGTTCATTATTTGCTGTCATCATCTGTTATAAGTTTTTGTCATCAATGAATTTTGGCACAAAAGTTCTTCCGTAGCTCTGACTGTAAATCTCTATATTTACCTTTGTTACACAATATTATTGTTGCTCTGGCAAGTGGATTCATATAAAAATAAATCAATGAGTTGAATTCACACGTCCGCTCTGGTCCAGGTTTAAACCCCCCCTCCCTCTCTTCCTCTCTGCATCACCCATATTGAATCTTTCCTCTCTGCAGTGCACAGTCATGGGTCTTCTGTGCGCATGCGCACCATCACATCCTGCTGATCAATAAATCTGGCCCGGACTGACCCGAGTTATTAATTAAAGATCATTTCAGTGACACAACCCGGATCAGTGCTGGTCTAAATGATCTTCAGGCCACATTCTGATCAAACATCCCTGATACGGATCAATAAATTCACTTCCGTTCACGCATCACTGCGGGACACACACACACCCACTGATCTCTGTGGTCCAGACCAGATATGGACCGGATCAGGCCTACCTGGCGCACCGTCCGCTCCTTTTCCGCCTTTTGGGAATCTTCATCTGGGATTTTCTTTCGGCACAAAACGTCCTGGTCCAGAAAACCCACCGTTCCTCTAAAGGGGGGCCGGGGTTTGGGCCTCAGACTCCCGCAGGACTAAGCCACCATTTATTTCTCCTCTAACAGTCCCCGATATCAAAGCGTCCTCAGACCGGCCGTCCGGTGCAGAGCAGACCCGCTGCAGGATCGGGACGCACCGAGTCCGGAAAGACACAAAAAACAGATTTTATTTCCACTCAGAGTCCAGGAGCGCACATTAAAACCCCGCTGCTGTCCGGGTCCGCGTCCTCCTCCGGTTCTCCGCTGCTGCAGCTGAGGAGGAGGAGGAGGATGGGAGGATGCGGAGTGATCCTCCTCCTGCTGGACCGGATCCGGGAGTCACACCCGGGACAAAACCAGATCCAGAAATCCGGTTAAGGCTGACCCGGGCCGTCTGTCAGATGCGGTCTGTGGGTGTCAGGTTCTCCGGCTCCAGCCTGTTTGTCCGCACTGCAGCTCCGCATCCACCAGCGTCAAACCCGCGTCACCCGACACAACCACAACATCCGGTCAACATTTTCACAATAAAGGTCCGTCTGATGAACGCGTCATCACCTCCATGAACTAAGTGCAAGTTTTGTTCCTTTTACTTTGTTTATTTTTAAGATTTTTAACGATTGTTGTTACATATGAGTTATTATTAGTCACAGTTGTTGCCTTTACAGCCTAATTAGCAATTTCAAAGTAAACGTTTGAGGTATATTTACAAAGAGTTCTGTTAAGATGAAACAAACTTACTTTTGTCTTTGAAGGAGACGTTGATCAAAATATCTGTATGTTTCCCTGTTTTGTTAAAAACTTTACTGATGTAATTTTAATTATATGTCTTTCAACATGTAAGCACCATATATCCACAACTGGAGATTCAATAAATTAATTTTACCTAATATTTTGTATCTGATTTACTTTATCTTAGCAACTTATTTTCATTATCAGTTAATCTGCCAATTATTTTCTAGTTGGCTTATTGTTTGGTTTGATCAGAACATAGGGGGAAATCCTGGTTCTGTTTCCCAGAATTCAAATTTGATGTCTTCAAATGATTAATCTGACCATTAGTCCTAAACTCAGAGATTCAGTTTACTGTGATAGAAAACAACCCAACAGCAAATCTTCACATTTGAGAATATTTGACTTTACAGACGATATCAGAATAGTTGCTGATTCATTTTCTGACAATCTACTAATCTTTCAGCTCTATTTTAATTTTTTTTCAGTGAGCATTAACATACCATTTCATCTTCAAAGTAAAAGCAGTTTTAGGTTTACTTTTCTATATGAAACATTAAAAATAATACAGACTCTCTCTATGCTTTTAGTCCACATGTTTGAGACACTGAAGTGGGCTCAGGCTGTAATTCAAACCTCTGAATCCTACAAACACAAATCCTAATATCAAACACTGTAACATGTGACTGTGTTTCATAACAGCACACGATATTCTATATATAAACTTAAAACTAGCCAACCGTATATAGTAGTTCAAACTAGCAAACTGTATATAAACTAGTTAAAGCTGATTAACTGTATATAAAGTAATTAAACTAGCTAACTGTGTATAAAGTAGTTACAGCTGGTTGACTGTATATAAAGTAATTAAACTAGCTAACTGTATATACAGTAGTTAAAGTAGCTAACTGTATATAAAGTAATTAAACTAGCTAACTGTATATACAGTAGTTAAAGTAGCTAACTGTATATAAAGTAGTTAAACTAGCTAGCTGTATATAAAGTAGTTTAAACAAGCTAACTGTATATAAAGTAGTTAAACTAGCTAGCTGTATATAAAGTAGTTAAACTAGCTAGCTGTATATAAAGTAGTTTAAACAAGCTAACTGTACATAAAGCAGTTAAACTAGCTAACTGTATATAAAGTAGTTAAACTAGCTAGCTGTATATAAAGTAGTTAAACTAGCTAACTGTATATAAAGTAGTTTAAACAAGCTAACTGTATATAAAGCAGTTAAACTAGCTAACTGTATATAAACCAGTTAAACTAGCTAACTGTATATAAAGTAGTTAAATAAGCTAACTGTATATAAAGCAGTTAAACTAGCTAACTGTATATAAAGTAGTTAAACAAGCTAACTGTATATAAAGTAGTTTAAACAAGCTAACTGTATATAAAGCAGTTAAACTAGCTAACTGTATATAAAGTAGTTAAACTAGCTAACTGTATATAAAGTAGTTAAACAAGCTAACTGTATATAAAGTAGTTAAACTAGCTAACTGTATATAAATCAGTTAAACAAGCTAACTGTATATAAAGTAGTTAAACAAGCTAACTGTATATAAAGTAGTTAAACTAGCTAACTGTATATAAAGCAGTTAAACTAGCTAACTGTATATAAAGTAGTTAAACTAGCTAACTGTATATACAGTAGTTAAACTAGCTAACTGTATATAAAGTAGTTAAACTAGCTCCACCTCGAGCAGCTCCAACAGTAAATGCTGCTCTCACATTGATGTGTCAGTATAACAATCTAATAATGTCAGATAGAATCAGATATCAGTCACAGTATCACAGTATCAGTATCAATTTTACTACAGAACCAGTACTTTTACTACATGAAGCTGAGAATAGTTGTGTAGGATTTTGAATGCAGGAGTTTAACTAATAATGAGTATTTTACATTGTTGTGTTGGTACTTCCACTGCTGTGACGTTGTGTAGTCACAGTGCAGTTTTGTTTTTCCTCCCTCTGACTGTATCATGACTGTCAAAGTACAGCAGCCGGCAGTACATTTTGATGTTTTGATGTACTTGTACTAGAGTATTTCCGTTTGATGCTGTTATACTACTTCACTACATTTATTTGACAGCAGCAGTTTACATACTGCACACACTGCAAAAATCTTCATCTTAGTATCATTGAGTCCTAAAAGTCTAATTTTATTAAACAAGTGAAACATTCTGTGTGGAGAAATACTGGTTACTAATTCTAATATCTTATTATTGATTAGTTGGCATGACTGAGATTTGTTTGCAGTGTAAAACATAACGTGATCATCATACAGGAGGTTAAAATACAATAATCTCCTCCCGGCTTGATTATTGTACCTCCCTGTTTACACGGATCAGCCAGTCCTCCTTGTCCCACCTGCAACTGGTCCAAAATGCTGCGGCCAGACTTCTGACTGGTTCCAGGAAGAGGGACCATGTGCTTTGTAAAAAAAGATGATTGATTGACTGATTATTAGCATCAATATTAAAATGCATGCAGTTGATAATTCTCCAATGTTTTATACTAATAATGCTTCTGTACTTTTACTTGAGTAAAACTTTGAATGCAGGACTTTTATTTGTAGTGGAGTATCAATTTATTTTTTTATAAATTTAATTCTACATTTTATTGTATAGCATAGTATAGTGTTGTATTTATTTTGAAAATACCGACCGGACGCTGTGTACTTATTGTTTGCCTCTTGACAGTAACTCCTTTCTTTATTTGCAGACAGTAGCAGCTGAGTGAGGCAGGCGGCGCTGTTCACTCCCACCTTCTAACCAGCACCTGAACGCCTCATCATCCCCTTCATTTCTCGTCGGGCCTGTTCTACTGTTGTTCTAATGTTGTTCTACTGTTGTTCTAATGTTGTGACAACGTCTCATACCGACACCCGCCTCCGGACCCCTGACCCGGTGGACCGGAGCAGCGGGAGGCTTTTATTTTTAATAAAACACAATAAATCTGATCGACTGTGTTTTGTGATGAAATTCTACTGATCCGACATCCTGCCTGTGGCCTCGGAGGCTGCACGCACACACACACACACACACACACACGCACACACACACACACACACACACACACACACACACGGACTCCTCAGCATCCTGTTCGATGTTCGCTTCGATCAGCGGACTCGCTTCGTTTTCGTGGTTCTGATGTTGGTTTGTTGTTTTCTTACCTGAATGTTGTTTTCCGTCCGGGGCCGAGCAGCATCCTCCTCTCCCTCAGCTCCATCTCTCCAGCATCAGCACCACACACACACACACACACACACACACACACACACACACACACACACACACACACTCTTCCTCGGCGTCTCCATGTTAAAGCTGCAGCTCCACAGCGCCCCCTGCTGACACGGAGTTCAAGTACACAACTATCCTCAGCTTCATGTAGTAAAAGTACTGGTTCTGTAGTAAAATTGATACTGATACTGTGATACTGTGACTGATATCTGATTCTATCTGACATTATTAGATTGTTATACTGACGCATCAACGTGAGAGCAGCATTTACTGTTGGAGCTGCTCGAGGTGGAGCTAGTTTAACTACTTTATATACAGTTAGCTAGTTTATCTACTTTATATACAGTTAGCTAGTTTAACTACTTTATATACAGTTAGCTAGTTTAACTGCTTTATATACAGTTAGCTAGTTTATCTACTTTATATACAGTTAGCTAGTTTAACTACTTTATATACAGTTAGCTAGTTTAACTGCTTTATATACAGTTAGCTAGTTTAACTACTTTATATACAGTTAGCTAGTTTAACTACTTTATATAAAGTTAGCTTGTTTAAACTACTTTATATACAGTTAGCTAGTTTAACTACTTTATACACAGTTAGCTAGTTTAACTACTTTATATACAGTTAGCTAGTTTATCTACTTTATATACAGTTAGCTAGTTTAACTGCTTTATATACAGTTAGCTAGTTTAACTACTTTATATACAGTTAGCTAGTTTAACTACTTTATATACAGTTAGCTAGTTTAACTACTTTATATAAAGTTAGCTTGTTTAAACTACTTTATATACAGTTAGCTAGTTTAACTACTTTATACACAGTTAGCTAGTTTAACTACTTTATATACAGTTAGCTAGTTTAACTACTTTATACACAGTTAGCTAGTTTAACTACTTTATATACAGTTAGCTAGTTTTGACTACTTTATATGCAGTTAGCTAGTTTAACTACTTTATACACAGTTAGCTAGTTTAACTACTTTATATACAGTTAGCTAGTTTTGACTACTTTATATACAGTTAGCTAGTTTAACTACTTTATACACAGTTAGCTAGTTTAACTACTTTATATACAGTTAGCTAGTTTTGACTACTTTATATGCAGTTAGCTAGTTAAGTCCAGTGGTTCCCAACCTATGGGTCTGGCCCTTCCAAATGATCACCAGAGGAATCTGAGGGGTCGTGAAATGATTAGGAGAGAAGAAAAAACTCAGAGACATCTGAAATATGACGAGGAGACACGACTACACACTGATGTCATGTAAGAGGTCACAAGTCTAAAATGTCAGAATCACTTGTTTAATCTATAACAATGCGTTGTATTTTATAAACTTTTTAATGTAAAATCCTAATCTGAAAAGTAACTTGTAGTTACAACGGTCAGATGGAAGTGTTGGAGTAACAGTGTAAAGTAACATAAAATGGAAATATTAATAAGGGTATTTTAAACTGTACAGTACTGTAAAGTATTTGAGTAAATGTACTTTCCACCTCTGCTGCTTTGATGCCGATGAGCTCTGAGCTCTAATGATGGAGTCAGACAGTGGACCTGAAGGAGGACACCCTGCTGCTCTCATTCACTGTGATCTGGATTTGTAGTTAAAGTGTTAACTCATCTTTTAATTTTAAAGATTCCTTTCATTTTTAATAAATATTAATGAAATACTCTTAATTTCATATTCATTGTTTCTGATCAGTGTATTCTGACTTCATTGATTATTGATCAGTTCAATAGGTGACAAAAACATATTATTGTTACTAAACTTCTTTTGTCTAACTCCTAATTTTTATCACATGGTCTTTGAATAACCCCTGCTTCCTGAACAAACTATTTTATTTTTATTTTAAATGAATAACATAATTTCAAATAGAGCTGTAGATCTTCCTCTCACACACAATCCCATCGTGCCCTTTTTTAGTCTCTTCACTATTATTATTGTCACAAACAACAACGCAGATGGATTAACGACAGTATTTAAGCCTAAATCTAAACTGAAACATTTAACCTGAGAATTTGACTTTTTTACAACAGTTTATTCTTTAAAATGTATTTGAATGTTTGCTGATGTTGTTTCACTCTCTGCTCGTCTCTGTGAAACTTCTGTTCTATAAAAACAGACTTGTGAGAAATAAATAAAACATGAACATAGAAAGTGTAAAAACTTCCCACAGATTAAACATCAGTGTAAATATTATTTATGTGAAAATACAGGAGAGAAATATAAAAATATAACTGGACATGACAGATGACACACTGGATAAACATCAGATTTAAACATGAGATGATACGGAGTATAAAACTGTATATAAATGATAGATTCTGGTTCCCTTTTTATATATTTGTACATAAATGTCTATACAGAGCTGAACGTCGGGTTGGAAAAGTTTCCGTTCTGAGCTTCAGGATCGTCGTTCTCCGCGAAGTCTTCGGGGTCGAGATCAGCCTCGAACATCCGCTGCAGCAGAGCGTCCACCGTCCGATATCCTGACAGGAAACACCCAGAGACTCAGCAACATCACCAATACTGACAATCAAACTGATCAAACTGACTGTCATAAATATTGAACTGGTTTGACAAAAAGGAAACGATGGATTCAGGAGCTGCAGGACCATTCAAAAGGCCAAATTTACAACATTTAAGTGTCTAACTTGATTTGTGGTTTGACTTCTGGTACGAAACCTGCTGAGGAACCAAACATCATACTGTTCCATCCTTACAGACTAATAACTAACTTCTGTATCTGCTGTCTCTAGTAACGCCGCCACTTCTGCCCTGGCAGGTTGAAACACTGATGGAAGGTTTTCAGTCTCAAACCACCCGGTTTGAAAGAGGTTACGACAGATTTGGGTAAATCTGAGCAAATATTGCATGTTAGCTTCTGATTACACTGGGGAACACAATTTTTGTTGAGTTAGGTCTGACAGCTGTTTTTAACTAATTTTTGGGTGCGGAATCCAAAACTGATCTCAGTTTTTCTCTATCACGTCAAGTTTTTGAACTATAGGATCCCCGTTTTCTTAAAAAATATGAAAAATACTGTACTTAACAGATATGTGTGTGATAGTACTGACCTATTGGGAGCTGCACACACCTCTCACCGCACTGTCTCAATTGTGACTGCACAAACAAGTTGCCACGTAGCTGTAGATGAGTCCAAAAGTCTAAAGCTAATCAGTGGAATTTTGCTTATCTGATTGCTAGAAAAAGACTGACTGCAATTTTGGAAACAGCATGCCAATTTTAGTTTTAATCAGCATAAAAATCTAACTCAACAGAAATTATTTTTCAAATTGTTCCCCAGTGTTATAAATGATCAAACTGGCATATTAATCTGAAGAAATATATAATTCAATAAAAATCTGAAACGCATTAGATTGTAAAACTTGAATTTCAGCCTGGAAACAATGCAGAGATGCAGCCGGCAAGAGACTCTTGTTGACGGCATGTTGTCAGAGTGCAAACGTGAGGGTTTAATGGAGAAATTCATTTCATGAAGCGTCATGAGGAAGCTGATTGTCGGAGCAGCTGATAAAAGAAGAGACTGTCTGTTAAAACGACTGAATGTTAATAAAACTACAGGTTTGATTTCTACTCAACGAGCATATTTTCAACATGTAACTGCTTCAACAGGATGTTGTGACAGATTGGCAAATATGGAGGCTGTGACCAATCACATTTTCTCTTTTTCTTCAGTTTGTGATTCCTGTTTTAAAACTTGTTGGGATCATCAGACACTTTATTGACAACATTCATAAGTTTCAAACCAAATGATTCAAGTGAAGTGAAATCGCAAACACATCGAACACATTTGGTTCGACTGACAAGTTTGAAACTGAAGTTTGAAACTAAAGTTTAAAACCAGTCAATGATGCAGATGCTTTTTATCTTTGAAGTGTCTTCTCTGCACTTGTACTCCGTGCAGCTCTGACTCTTTCTTACTTTTTGAAGCGATTTTAAACATCAGGGCGGGTTTGTTGTTTGCTGATTGGCCGGTTCCCTGGTCGCTGTCGATGGTTTCCATGGCGTTCACCAAGTTGTCCTCCAACTTCTCCCTGGTGGACACAACAACACGGACGATTATGAAACCTGTTTAATGGAGTTTCATGAAAAATGAACATGTTGAGGCCATGGACCAATCAGAGAGTAGTATAATCAATTATCAGCTAATCAGACTCTAATGAAGAGCTTTAAAGGACTAACAGGGACTTTTTCATCCTCTGTCTCAGTGTTTAGGTTTCCTTCCAGGCAGCTTTTGGTTTCAGTTCATTTCTGTTAAAATAATCCATTACAGTTAATGTTCAGGAAGTATTTTATAAAAGTGTGATGATGCAGTTGCAAGCAGGGACTGTTTTAAACAGTGGTGCATTCAAGGATGCTCTGACATCTGAGACTTGAGAGTCGGATTTTCTGATTTGCTGATTTTGCTTTTGAAAAAAGTAATGTGAGGAAGGTGTGTTTTAATTTGAAAACATGCCAAAGCCGCGTTATGGTCCTTTAAATCCATGTGTGTGCATATATATATATATACTGTATGTGTTTATTATCCTGTCTGCGTTTGGGTGAGGGGGCCTGGTTGTCATGGTAACGTACTGTGCCACAGCCAGCTCCAGTTCCTCAATCTTCCTCTCCAGAGACGTCTGCAGGTCGCTCTTATCCACCGAGTACTCCACGAAGAACGCCTCGAGGACGAACGCCACGAAGATACTGAAAGACAACAGGAAGTGATGCGTCGTCAACTGACACAGCGGGGACACGAGACTACAACAGGATCGACTGAGGTGGTACTGCTAGTCTTACTTGATGATGATGATAACGACCATGATGTGGAAGAGGACGAAGAAGATCCTGGCAGACACGTGGGTGACGGAGGCGAAGCCGCTGCTGAGCAGTGAGTCACGTTAAGAAACTGCAAACACTACAAAGTCATTCAAATGAGCTTCAGCTTCAGCAGCTGCAACATTAAAGTGATGAACACGTGAATGCATCAAGAATTATAATCCAATAATATAATATTAATTATTTTGCATAATGAGTACTTTTACCTTCGGTACTTTAAGTATATTTTGATGCTAATGCTTTGTACTTTTTGGAATGCAGGAATTTTACTTGTAAAAGAGTATTTCTACACTGTGGTAGTACTACCTTTACTTAAGTACAAGATCTGAGTACTTCAGTGGTTAAATTACCTTTAGGATGAAAACCAGTTATATTTAGATACGGTGTAATGTTAGCTTAAAGGATAATGCTTACTGCTGTATGGAAACAAAGAAAACTTCTAAGCAACTTCAATAACCTATTGTGAAATTTCATCACTTAATCTGAATTTCACAAATCCAATTTGAGTAACTCATTTTCTTTTAATTTTTAGCCAATGACTTAAACGATCTGAATATTGCTTTTTTCCCCAATATTGGAATCTTGAATTTTCTACCTGAATTGAACGTTTTAAAAAGTTAAATTTTTTTGCAATTTGAGACGTGAAATCACTGGAGGAACTTCAGACCATATGGTATAGAAAGATGTTTTTCAAAGTAAAACACTTCAATGTTATAAAGTCAGTGGTATTTCTAGTGCTTATAAGAAATGATTGCGGCCTATCTTTGCTTCCATACTACTGCTAAATATTTAGACTATACGTTAGCTCAGTGCTACAACAGCACAGCTAGCTTCACTAACTCTACAACAACAGTGACGTACTTGCTCTTAAAATAAAGTTGAATGAGATACTTCAGATAGAGTTCAGATCAAGTCAAATGTTGTCTTCAGGTGAAGCTATAGGACCTGGAGATGGTAACCGACAGCAGCTACATGGGCTCAAAGTAAACGGTGAGTGAGGCGTTCAGGTAAAGGATATCGTGCCACTGGTTGACCACGGTGAGCTCCACCAGCAGGATGAAGGAGGACACCACGTTGTTGAAGTTGTTCTTGCAGTAGTTGAGTTGTGCGAAGGCCGTTCCTTTCAGCAGAGGGTTTCCACAGTACGCCTTCTCCGGGTCGCTGGAGTCCTCCCCGTAAAACTTCACCTTCCCTTTGAACAGCTCCATCCCCACCATGGCAAAGATGTAGTACACCACCTGAGGAGGACGACGACGATCTGTTCAGAGCCAGCTTCACTACCAGGAGGCTAACTCATGTTTTTAGCCACGTTAGCAGCGTAGCTCTATGGATGGCAGTGTTGATGTGCGTCCAACACTGTGGTCCATAATGAATTTAACTATTGGAAACATTATCATGAAATGTGGTTCAGACATCCCGTCCAACACGTTGGTTTATGACCAACAACCTGCAGAACACTCCCATCAGCATCAGCTGTACTTGTGTTTACATGCTAATTAGCATGATAACATGCTAAACTAAGATGGTGAACATGGTGAACATTATTCCTGCCAAACATTAGCATATTAGCATTGTCACTGTGCGCAAGTTAGCATTTAGCTCAAAGCACCACTGTGTCTAATCACAGCCTCACAGAGCTGCTAGCATGGCTGCAGACTCTTACATCACAGCTCTAATAACAAGGACTACTAGTAGACCTTTTTATGCCTGACAAAATATTTCAACAGGCAATCTGCTATCAGCAGCTTACAATGATCAGCTGTCCAAATGTGAGGATCGCGGGTCCAATCCTGATCAGGGTGTTGATGATTGCACGAAACCTAACAGAGAATATAGTCACTGTTAGTAAAGCAACACATTCAGACATAAAACACAATGACATCGGAATACGGACCAATCAAGACAGACGTAAGTGATGATACACAACAGACACAACCCACGCTGAAGTCCTGTACGGACCAGAAAACATATTTCATCTAAGTCCACCCCAGGTTTTCAACCAGTCGTGGTTACCTGTAGGTTAATTTACGTATGTTGAGCAATGATTTAGAACTACAACCATGTTTGAGGCAGACATCTGCCAGCCAATCAGAGACTAGTATTTCTTAATGGTGTAAAGTGCAGTTAAAGATGAAACCTTTTGATGCTGTCCACCACCCGTATCAGTCTGAGGACCCGCAGGATGAAGACGATGTCCAGGATCTGACGGCTGGTGTAACCCCCCGCTACAACAGAACGGGAATAATTATTTAGAAAGAGAGAAATCTGTTTCCACAGCCTGATCACGTTCATGTCTCCAATGAAAACCATGAGCAGGTAGTCACATACGCCTCCGCATGTTCCTAAACATAATCACATTTACACATGTTGTGTTATGAAATGTAAAGCAACATGATAAACTGCATCAAGCTGTCACTTTCCTGTCCCCAAGACAGACACGTGCTTTATTCTGATGTAAGAAACACATTTTTATCTTTCGCCTGTGAGCCAGTTGCTCCACATGCTGTTTAAAAGTCAGACTGCCGTCGAGCCAAACGTGCAGGTATTTATAAAGTTGGACAATTTCAATTTTAGTACCATTAAGTGTGTGGACGCAAAGTTAAATAAGAATTCAGCCACATTGTTGAAGATGCTGAAGATTCTGCAGAGACGTCTGAAGGATATACATTACAGACGAGATTGTGCCATCCATATAAAAATGTACATATATTGTTTTATATATGCATAATCTACTATATGTAATACCTGCAGAAATACTTTAATCTGATGGTACCTCGGTGACGAGGCTCATTCACGTCTGGTCAGGTCATTTCTGTACTCGTACCAACAGCTGCTGTAGTGGTTTCCTATTTGTTTCAGCGCTACATTAAATCTTTGTGATTCTGGATTATTTCAGAAGTCAAAAGAAAACAAACAGCTCTTACATGATTTCATGGTGGAGTTGATGATTGTGGCGATGAGAGCCGAGATGACGATGATGGTGTCGAACCTGAAAACAGAAAACAAACATTTCAACTTGAACTTAATTTTTTTCTTCAACAGAAGATGCTGAAAGCAAAACCAGCGTCTGCTGGAAATGAAGCGAGCGTTTTTCACCCTGTTTGTGTTCACAAGACGTCAGTCTGACATCACCAACATGTTGAACGGCAGAAACAAACCATGGATGTGTTAATAGATCTGATTCGCCACCATTCAATCTCACTGTCAGTTTGCCCCCAGTGGCCACGTGTGGTATTGCAACGTCTTAACAAATTGCAGTCCAAAATGTATTTTCCCCATAGACCTCCATTATAAAAGGGACGTCTGTAAAACTGTTGACAGGACGCTTCCAACTACAAACATGGTCAGTTATTAATCTTTGTGTTCTGAATTTTTTAACTCATGGAGGTTTTATATTTGAAAAGCCTAAAAAAAAATTTCATGTGGTGTTATTTTATTTAGAAGTCCCGCCCCTACGCTGCCTCTGACCCTAACCAACATAACAAATGGAGGCAAAAAGTGCTAGCCAATCACAGGCAGAGTTCCCAGGACCCCAAGTAGTGGGAGAAACACTACTGAGCATGTGCAGTGAGCCGCACAATGTGGAAGCAAACCAGGAAGTTAGAGTTGGGTATCCAGTTCTTATAAAACATCCATGAAAACATACAAACACGCTGCTGCAAACATCTGACTGAAGTCACTGCAGCTGCACTGCTCACCAGCAGGGGGCGCACAGCTGTAAGGACAGCAAAAATGCCAATGAAAACAAAGAAAACAACATCAACAGCTGCAGCGAGCGTACCTGTATAATCAAATACTACTGTTTTCGTCTTGTATGATGCCTTTGATGTTCCGTTGTTGTTAATTAAATGATATGTGTCAACACTGAGCTCATAGTGATGGTGTTGTAGCGGACTGCTTTATATTCTCATGTATGTAAAACATTAGAAAACAGCTCTCAGCTGAGTGTAAAAAGTCTGAAAGAAAAAACTAAAACTGTGGCGTCCTGCCAGTGATCCCCAGGGATGAGAAATGCTCATTACAGCTGTTTCTACAGACAACAACAGGTCCTGGACCAGTGGTTTGGTGTCTAATTTTTTGCCTTTTACTCTTTTAATTTTTTGTTTATGTTTATTTTTTCATAAACATTTTTTTTTGTTTTTACTTTCAGACTTTTCGGCTCTAAACCAGCTCCATAGTTCAGAAATAAAATTGCAGCCTCAAGCCTCCGTGAGCTGGTCCAAGCGCCTGCAGGCGTAGCAGCAGATCAGGGAACTGAAACATGTCACATACCTCGTACTTATAATCTGGGATGCAGATAAACTGTGAAACACAGCCCAGTGGTTTTAGATTTGTACATGTTTTCATTACAAAGTTTTATCAGAAAAAGTTTCTGGGAGTTTCAAACCCTTTCAAACAAATATTGAAATATATACATTATTGTTCTTTTGTACTAAATTATAAACCTTTTCTTCGATCACAATCAAAACTCTCAAGATCATGTAAATATGATTTAAATCTCTGAGTCGTTACATAAATACATATAATAATATCCCAAATCAGTTTATAACAGCTCCATAAGCTCATGAATGTTAATGATAACTAACGAAGTTCACTAATGACAGTGGTTTTCCATCAGTCTTTAACGGTCGGGCTGCAGCTACACTGCGCTCACGTCCAGAGAAGCCTGGGGGGAGTTTTCTACTATGAAGAACTGAAACATGATTTTATAGGCTGACTCGATATATTTAAATCACTTTCAGGCAAACAAAAGAATAAATGCATTTAACATTAATGGTTCTTTCAGGTGTGCAGCCTGAAGACTGAAGTGAGGAACAGAAACACTTTTCCTCAGATCAACTCAAGCGTCATGTGACATCTGAGACCAATCAGAGGGTCTCAGGAGCCTCTCCACGTCTTCATGTCCTCCTCATAAACTCAAACCGCAGCGTTACCCAGAATCCTTTGGTTATTTGGGACAAGAAGCAGACAGCGACAGTGAACGTGACGCGAGGTGGAGACGGTGCACGTCAGCTCGTCCTCACCAGTTCCAGAAGCTGTGTCTGGAGAAGAAGGCTCGCGGCTCGAACACGTAGAGCTTCAGCAGGATCTCCAGCAGGTAGAGAGCCAGAAACACCCACTCAGAGTTAGCGATCATCGGATTCTCCTCGTCCAGACCGATGAACACGGCGTTCACCAGGATGATCAGGTCGTACACAATCACAAAGGCCCTGAGAGACACACACACACACGCACACGCACACGCACACGCACACGCACACAGGTCGAGCCTGATGATTCTTCACACCCCAGTTTGTATATCAGGTGAACAACAACATCAACTGCATTCAATAAATCAATAAATCAATAAATCAATACATAAAGCTGTTTTGTGGCCGTCGCTGGATTTCCAGGTAAAGCGAATCACTTTTTAATCTTATTAGTTATGTTTCAGTTATTATTAAGCATCACGCGTTGCTCCAAGATAATTATGTTTTCCGACGTTGTCTGTCTCACCTGTGTTGGACCAATCGGCAGAGGAGGCGGCTGGGGGCCGACAGGTAGAGGGCGGGGCACACGCTGCGGAGCGGGTGCGGTCTGGACTTGAGCGTGATCACCTCGATGTTGAGGAGGTCGGCCAGCTGGACGAACGCCATCTTGCCTGTCAATCAAGCAATCAAGAGATAAAAACTACACTTCAGACGCGGTCGCCTCTCTTCTGATGACCACCGGGGGGCAGCACGTTTGGACCATCTCATACAGATAGATATAGATCAGTATCCTGGTTTTGATCTTAGTCGGGATCTGATGTTTACATGGAACATGAGAACCCGATGAGTATTTTATAGGCTGATCCCAGTATTTTATTAGTTTTAGACTTTTAGTATAATCACATTTGTTTCAGACCAAATAATAATTAATTAATTCCAAAGAATTTTAGGGCTTGAAACAGCATTTAGACACGTAGGGATAATTTAATAATAATAATTTAATAGATTAAATACAAAAAATCTGTCTGATTAAAAACTATTTAACTATTTTGTACCTGTAAAGTAACTATAACTGTAATACAGTTGCAGTGCAGTAAAAAGTACAATATTTCTCTCTGACATGTAGTAGAGCAGAAGTACAAAAAAAGTACCTCAGCTGTGTACTTGAGTACACGCACAGCTGTCGATGAACACGCGGACCAGTTTGTTTAACGTGTGAATGAATGAAACAGCCTCCGTGTTCTGAGACCATCATCATCATCACCATCACCATGATCAGCCGCCCGCATCGAGGTGTTGAACTCGATGAGGAAACAGTTTGAGGAAGAGGAGGAAGAGGAGGAAGAGGAGTGTGCAGATAGTGACTCAGCTGTGGTCGCTGGCTGTGACGGTGCACAACAGAAGAGTCGACTCTCGGGGCGTCGTTAGAAACACTGCATCTATTTATAGCTCAACATTACTTTAAGATGAGAATGTGCTGCAGAATTGTTGATGCATGAAGTCAAACAGCTGAGTTCTTTCACTGATGTTCAAGTCCAGCATCTCTTTTAGGAGAAGTGCAGATAAAAACAATGACGCTGTCAGCCCTGAGAAGCTACATTTATCCAGCGACTTTAAGTGACTTACAATAATTCAGCCCCGTGATACAACCCAAAACCGCAAGAATCACCAACTTCATCAAATGTGCCGAACTGCTTCAAGTGCTTCAACAAGAGACAGACGTTTTCTACATCGGTGTCTGCAGACCCAACGACCGTCACCTGTACGGCAGGCCAGCCTGTATGTGGCCTGAGAGACGAAGGTCAGGGCACCACTCTGCCATGTTAATAACTGAACATCAGATCTTCTCTCACCTGCGGGGTCAGAGACACGCCCTTAAACACAGACCGCTGTCAGTCAGTGCTCGACCACAGTCGGGTGTAAAACAGGAAGCAGAATTTGTTCTCTGATGTGGAATTAGTCCAGGTCCATCAGCGAGAGGACAGAAAACGTCCTGTCCCTCATAACTAGTGTTTAAATCACCGTCTGTCTCTGTGCACTGAGAGAAGCTGTGAGGAACATGACTGTGAACGTCTGTCTCCGTCTGAAGGACAGACAGCCGTGTGTGTGTGTGCGTGCGTGTGTGTGTGCGTGTGTGTGTGTGTGTGTGTGTGTGTGCGTGTGTGTGTGTGTGTGTGTGTGCGTGTGTGTGTGTGCGCGTGTGTGTGTGCGTGTGTGTGTGTGTGTGTGTGTGCGTGTGTGTGTGTGCGCGTGTGTGTGTGTGTGTGTGTGTGCGTGTGCGTGTGTGCGCGTGTGTGTGTGCGTGTGTGCGCGTGTGTGTGTGCGTGCGTGTGTGTGCGTGTGTGCGTGTGTGTGCGTGTGTGTGTGTGTGTGTGTGCGTGTGTGTGTGTGCGCGTGTGTGTGTGTGTGTGTGTGTGCGTGTGCGTGTGTGCGCGTGTGTGTGTGCGTGTGTGCGCGTGTGTGTGTGCGTGCGTGTGTGTGCGTGTGTGCGTGTGTGTGCATGTGTGTGTGTGTGTGCGTGCGTGTGGGTGCGTGCGTGTGTGTGAGTGCGTGCGTGTGTGTGCGCGTGCGTGTGTGACGCACCGATGCAGCCCTGGTTCTTGTCGTCGGAGACGCTCCACAGCAGCTCTCTGTGGGCGTTGCTGATGTCGGGCTGGACCAGTCGGACCATTTGGTTCCAGTTAGCCTGGGTCACCACCGCCCCCCCCGCCTCCTCCCGCTGCTCCTGCAGCACGGCGAACGCTCGCACCATCTTGTGCCTTTTGGCCCTCACCAGCTGCCGTACCTCCTCCTGGTGGACAGAGACGTGTTGAAGGTCAGAACTACAGAGAGACAAAGATTAGCCAGAACCCAGCTGAGGAGACCAGGTCCAGGTTTTTCTGAAGCTGCTGGTTTGTGTCGATGTCATTCTTGTTCCCCAAACAGATATAAAGACCAACAACTAACGTTTTTCTGTGTTCAAAAGACAAATCGACACCACGTCAACAAGTCAAACCGGAGGCGGGAGCAGATAACTGACCCCCAGACTTTGGGGCCCCGGTTGTCTGTGTGGAATCACTTTGTTGTCATTAGATTACTTTGTTTGGTAAACTGAAGTACAAAACAACTGATGGTAAATAAAAGGGGCCCTCAGGTGGCTCCTGCATTCTTTCCTCATTTTGGGGCCCCCGTCTTCTAAAGGGGCCCCGGGTCGAAATACACCACACGCAGCCCTGAAGTGCCACTCAAAGCATTTCAGACTGGATCAGAACGTCGTCGTACTTTCAGGTATTTTTTGTAGTTGTTGTAGACGACGGCCAAGAAGACGGACATGAAGATGTAGGTGTTGATGAGGATGTACAAGATGAAGAAGATGGCGAAGACGAAGCTGGCGTTGTAGGCCGGCATCCTGCAGACGAGAAGCAGAAAACAAAACGAACAAGCAGATAAATGTTTCTGAACGAGTCACTTCCTTCTTCTTTTGTGTGGGAACTTTAAAATGAAGATGGCTGATGATGATAACTTTGACAATAACTTTTGACTTCCTCTTTTTAATCTGGAAATCGGTAAAATGAAAATAAATACTTAAATAATGTTTCACAATAAGATAATAAGAACAGGGCTCAGTTTAAAGTGCTGAGTCAGACAGATGTGATCAATCTGACCTCAGATCAGTGAGCCTCTTAACTCTAGCAGTCCTGGAAGACTGCCCCCCCCCCCCCCCCCCACCCCCCGAAGCTTTTAAATGACCAAAGTCTTACATGACGTCGGGGCTGTTGGCCGTAGTGACGAGGACGTACAGATCGAAGACGATCTCCAGGTAGTTGGTGAAGTACGGAGCTCCGTCTGTCGTCTTCAGACCTCTGCAGGAAACACACACTTCAGTCTTCTTCATGTGTCGACAACAAACAACGAGCCTCCAAGAACTTCACGTTCAAGGAGAGTCAAAACCCGCCGTTCCAGTTTCACTCTGATCTGGTTTGAATCCAGATTAAAAAGGAGTTCCTGCTGAAACCTTCACAATAAAGTTCACTGAAGAGTTGAGATCCTCGTTGAAACCAGACACAGCATGTTTAAATTACCATCGAAATATCTCATTTTAATATTTAGTCATTTGTTATTGATATAAATCTATATCAAGTGAAAGAATGTATCAATTCGTCGATCGACAGAAAATTAATCAGCACATATTTTGATAATCGATGAATCAATAAATCGTTTTTTTTATTGCCAGAATGAAGCTGTTTTCTGTCGTAAACTGAATCTCTCTGGCTCGGACAAATATTAAAGACGTCACCGTGGAGACTGTTTTACATTTTATAGAGCAAATTATTAATCAGTTAATCAGGAAACCAATCAGCCTGAATATAAATGCAGGAAATAGCAACACTTGTGGCTTCGTCGAGCCCCCACACGTTCTCTCTGTGTTAGTTTTGGTTCGTCCAATCACAGCAGCGATTTTAAATGAGCAACAGAAAGTCGTCTCACCGTTTGCCGAGCAGTTTGAGGGCCATGAGGGAGAAGATGAGGAGGCTGAACATGAAGAGCAGGAAGACGTAGAAGATCTGAGGCAGAGCGTTGCGGATGCTCCTGAACGCTCTGCGGAGCTGAACACAAACAAACAAACAGAGTTCGTGAAGCTGCTCGTCCTCCCGCAGGACCTGAACGCTCCGTCCTCAGCCACACAGACAGACTGATGATGCGTTCAGGCGCCATCAGCTCACGAAGTCAAACGTTTAGCAGCAGGACGTTACACGTGGTGGTTCACCTGCGAGACGCCTGAACACACACCTGCTCACATGACCACAGGACAAGTTCACCAGGAAATGTCCCCCATTGGAGACAAAGTCCTCTTTACTTCTGATACGAGAATCTTCAGAATAAATGTGAAGAATTTTATTTTATTACATTTATTGAAATATTTGTTTAGAAATGTGAAGGGATGTGACATCACCAACTGAGCTTCATATACAGCCAGACAAGAGAGACAGACAGAGAGAGAGACAGACAGAGAGACAGACGGAGAGACAGACGGAGAGACAGACAGACAGACAGACAGACAGAGAGACAGTCAGAGACAGACAGAGACACAGACAGAGACACAGAGAGAGAGACAGACAGAGAGACAGTCAGAGACACAGTCAGAGACAGACAGAGACACAGACAGAGACACAGAGAGAGAGACAGACAGAGAGACAGACAGAGAGACAGACAGAGAGAGACAGAGACAGACAGACAGAGAGAGAGACAGACAGAGACGTGGCCAAAGGGAGCTCTGCAGTGAGAGTCTTGGTCCTGAGGGGGGCGCTAAAGGAAAGATCATGGAGTTACTAGAATCAAAAGGGTTCATCCTCCGAGGAGCAGGAAGGAGGTCTTTACATCTAATGACTGAAACAAAACTGTCAAACTGACA